>NC_081845.1:64088945-64388945 GCF_963259705.1 Myotis daubentonii
ATAGTTTTCTAGCAGCCAGAGGTTTCTAAAGATGCAATGATTAGCCTTAAGTAGAATGAGGATGTGGGTTTGGCAATGTCTGTAAGGCAAAGCTAAAGAATTTTGGACTAGATGATCTTTAAGTTATCAAGTGACTTCTAGCCCAGAGATTAAGTGACCTTAATGAAAAAAACTTGCTTGGGAAACTACTACCTGGTCCCATATTTCATGGTAAACTTCATCATATCGCTTCAGTTCAAATCCAAAAGATAGTGCTAATTTATATCACTTAAAACAACTAGTACATTGCAGTAGAACTGACAAGTTTAGCTACATGAAGAGAAAGGTGGTGGTTAGAATGTCTTGCTCATATTTAACTGGTGTTCAAGCAACTTTCACTATTACATAATAAATACAGGTGGGACAAAAGTAGGTTTACAATTGTGAATACAAAAAACACAGAGTTTATTCTTGTATTATTATTTATTAATTATTGTATTGCTTTCTAGATGAATGACTGTAAACCTACATTCGCCCCACCCTATACATAACTGTATAGTATGTTAAGGCAATTTTTCACAAATCAAATTCAAATTTGTTCAAATATTCTGCCTAAGACAGACCTTGGGAACCCATCCCAAAATCTCCTGAATCACATGCAGTTCCAAAGTGTCCACTTTTTATAGCCTTCAGTAATTTTTGGCACCTCTGGTCAGTTTTTAAAAGCATGACCTCATATATTTGAAACACTCCCTTAAAAAAGTTAGATACTTCACACTTCAATATCCAAGTTCTTCAAAGAGGACTGAGCGCTAGGAAGTCACAAGCCTAGTTCAATACTCTGCCGAGTGTGCCCTTAACATGTGTATGTCAGGGTTTCTCCCAAACATTATAAATGTTTTGGGCCAGATAATTCTTTGTTGTGTACAACTGGCCTTTATGTTGTTTAGCAGATGCCAGAAGCACATGCCCTCTACTCTTCCCCTGTCATGAAAACCAAAAAAATCTCCAGGCATTGTCAATTGTCATCTGGAAGGAAGGTAAAAATCTCCCTATTTGAGAACCAATGGTATAGACAGAGAGAGAGAGAGAGAGAGAGAGAGAGAGAGAGAGAGAGAGAGAGAGAGAGGGGCATGCATTCATTAATTCTCTACAATTTTTTGTTTTTTCCTGTTAAATATCCAATTTTTTAAAATTTCAGAACATAATATATTATAGATATAAAGTTTGCCAAGAGACTATGTTTCAAGGATTCTCACTATACACAAAAAAATGGTAACTTATGATTTCACTTATATGTGGAATTTAAAAAACAAACAAAATAGAATCAAACTCATAGATAGAGAACAAATTGATGGTTGCCAGATGGGAGGGGGGTTGGGGGAATGATGAAAAAGGTGGAAATAATTAAGAAGTAAAAATTGCTAATTATAAACATAGTCACAGGGAATATAGTCAATAATATTGTACATAATAATGGTACATATGGTGTCAGAGGGTACTACAGAAGGTATGCAATATTGAATGATTATATTATTCACCTGAAACTAGTATAATATTGTATATCAACTAGAGGTGGAAAATAAATTTATTTTTAATGGTAACTATGTGAGATGATGGATATGTTAATTATCTTGATTGCGATAATCATTTCACAATGTATACATGTATCAAAACATCACCTTAGCCCTAGCCAGTTTGGCTCAGTAGATAGAGTGTCAGCTTGTGGACTGAAGGGTCCGGTGTTCAATTCCAGTCAAGGACATGTACCTTGGTTGCAGGCTCCTCCCTGGCCCTGGCCCTGGCCCTGGCCCTGGCCCTGGCCCTGGTTGGGGCCCATGCAGGAGGCAACCAATCAAACATTGATGTTTCTCTCAATCTTTCCCTCTCTCTTCCACTCTCCTTAAGACTCAATGAAACAAATATCTTCAGGTGAGGATTAACAAAAACAAAATCACCTTAAATATACACAAGTTTATACCTTAAGTGTATACACTTGTGCATCTTAAATATATACAATTTTTATTTGTCACTCATACTTCAATAAAGCTGGGGGAATTTTTTAAAAAGAAGTCAGATCTCTACAATTATTCAAAGTAGAATTTGTGCATTAAAGTAAATGAAAATAATTGGAAACTTTATCAATCTTCATAAAGCCCAGCCCTCATTCTGTACTTCCCCTACTCAAATGTCAGCAATCATTCCTACCAAAATTAGTTCAAATTTCTAGTCTGGCATTTGAGACTCAACCCAATTTCATAACAACCTGCCTTCTAGGCTGAAAAAGCACCTGCTTGAATCAAGTCATCCTAAATAAAAGGTGCACTTAGGTGTCATATTCTATCCTCAGATCTCTAAACCAGCAACTTTGCAGCCTGACGTGATAATTCTTCTTCTCTTGGTTGTGCAGGTAGCCTTGCAACTCCAGCAAAGGAGAAAGATAATTAGAGAGACTACAAAAAAGTTAATCACATAGTATTAAATCTGGGTTTTAGGGGTGGCTTAAGTACTAAAGTTGGTAAGTTTTGTGATCATCATACTACTCTGTGTATATTTTGTTTTTTAAAGATTGTTCAAAACTCTAAACATGATTTGATATACAAGTAATTGAAATTTAAAGCTTGATTTATAACATTTATGAGATACTAGTATACCTACTGTAAATGTATAAGATTGAGCAAAAAAGGGATTAGGAGTCAAATTCGGGAGGAACTATGGCAGTGAAGGACAGAACATGCAAAATTCCTTAAGTAAAAATGTATTAACTTTAAATAATTGTGTCTATGTTACACATAATTTTAAAAAAAAAAAAACTCTTTACACTTTTTGTAAAAAAAAATTATTAGATAGATGGATATATGCTACACATGAATGTAGTGAGTTATGTTAAAGCACATGTGTGTTATAATGTGCAAATAAAATGAATTTTTTAATATTACACACATAAGTTTTTCTAATGACTTCATTACATTTAATAATACTTACCAATAGAGATTCATCTCATTATATTCACTTTATTCTTTAAGTCACATCCCAGGTTTTTAGTATTAATAGTTAAACTACAAATGCTTAATGAAAGTGTCAACTTTGATCAAGAACTGAATCTACTCAATCTAAAAGCTAGCAGGCATCAAGTCCTAAAAATGTATCAAACCCATTCAAAGGCAGATGATTTGCACAAAGATATTTGCCAAGTTTAGCACTCGATCAGAACTCGTTGAACTGAGCTTAATTCTGCGATGTTATAATTCGACAACCCTTGACTAAGTTAAGACTTTTAAACTTCTGAATCACACTCCAAATGACCAAATTTAAACAATAGGAAGAAGCCCATCATTCCTAAATCAAGTAGCTTAGAAAAGTAACCTTTGAAGATTTTAAGTGAAAATGAGGCCTTGACAACTCTATGATTCTGTTAGATGAATGAAAAATATAGGGATTTCATTTCTCCTTTAGAAGGAAGAGAACTTGGTTAGAACTTTGGATTTTCTTTCATCTTGAACATTTAAAAAATTGAACTAATCCTCTAGAATCTGGATTCATCACCAAACTCTTGTGTCCTATACTATTTAGAAAGGGAAATCTCATTTGGGAAATGGGACAGAAAGATTTTTTTTCCTATATAACAGGATGGAAAATTTGTTCTAAAGATAGGAGACATTCTTTAATTTTAGCTTAGTGTACCATAGAGTTTCTCATAGTTGAAATGTACATAGCCATTCTATTCCTTCTTGTTCCACATAAAAAGCAGAGAAACTTTACAGATTGAATAGGTGATAAAATTAGAATTAATGTGCTCCAGGCCAAAAAAAAAAAAATCACCTTTATTTTACTTATTGGTGGCACTGATTTTATTTTTAGGTATCTTTCAGAGAATATGACAACATATTACTTCATTTAAAAAACATGTATGTAGTTTTTCATTTAATTATTCTGATCTAACTGATTTTTCTCATTTAGAATGTGCATCACGGTCAGCACCCTAACCTGAGACCAAAATTCCTCTTTATAAAAAAATTAAATAATTTAATATAGAATTTGGAGAATATGCACTTGGCTATGTTTGCTTGATCACCATCTTATACACCTTAATTCTCTCCTTAATGTATGGGCATATTATTTATCTCTGGGAAAAAATGTTTTAATATAATTACTATGGTATTGTAACCATGTATAAAGGGATTATTCAAGTAGAATTTGTGCATTAAAGTAAATAATTGGAAACTTTATCAATCTTCATCTTCATCAATCTTTATTTATCTTTCTTTATAAAGGTAAGTATCCTATTTCTAGTATTCCAAAGGCTAGCCTTACAACTTTGGTTGAAATAACTTTTTCAACCAATATTAAGGGGTGTATGTGGCTTAAAATAGGGCCATCTCTGCAGGTGTGAGCTCACTAACCTCTTCACTTATCTCCCACATCTCACACTTTTATACAAGGCAAAATGAACACCTGAGGCAGATTTTAAAGGGAAAAGGAATCACAAGAATCATAAGAGAAGAGCAGAGTTGAAAAAGGAAAGGGGAAGTTCCATTATTATTATTATTGAGAATGTTTTATGGACTATTCTATGCCAACACCTGGAAGACCCAGTGCTTCAGTGAATCTCTGCCAGCCACTCCTCCTCACCAAAGCACTTTGGTATTACTTGTCAGTGCATTTTATGGAGCACTTTGTCCTAAACAATATTCCTGCAGGTGCCAACTATAAAGGAAACAAACCCTTATCTATGCCTCTCTGTCTCACCGCCTCCCTTAAGATGTCATTCTTTGGCTAGTCAAGCTCTACTATTATCTAAATCAGCCGTGGGCAAACTACGGCCTGCAGGCCGGATCCGGCAAAAAAAGTCCGTACCGTTTTATGTAATGATGTCTACTTTGAATTTATATTAGTTCACACAAACACTCCATCCATGCTTTTGTTCTGGCCCTCCGGTCCAGTTTAAGAACCCATTATGGCCCTCGAGTCAAAAAGTTTGCCCACCCCTGATCTAAATAGTTCTGAGCTCACATGAAATACATAACCTTTCTTTTTTTATCTTTTCTCCTACTTTATTTATTTTTTTAAAAAAAAATTTTAATTTTGTTTTATTGCTTAAAGTATTACAAAGAGTATTGCATATGTCTCCTCCCCCCCCCCCGCCCTTGACCTTCCTCCAGCCTCCCCTACCCCCAGTGTCTTGTGTCCATTGGTTCATAACCTTTCTTATTCACACCTGATTCCAACTTTTGCTCATATCCTAAATTTAAGGTACAAGCATAAATTTCTTCTCTCTTCTTTATAATTTCAGCTACTCTATAATTCTAGCCTTAATGAAAATAAAGACTAACTGTTCTCCTGGCACATTCATGTTACCTTTAAAGTCCAGAAATGTGCCCAGTCTGCTCAGCAGATACTTGTTGATTTGTAGGAGGTGGAAGAAAGGAAGTGTCAATGGACTAGGCCAGCCGTGGGCAAACTACGTTCGGCTGTTCTATCCGGCCCGCGGAGCCGAAAGAGCGGAGGGTTCTCTTGCTCTCCCCTCCGCTCCTTCACCAGCAGCAGTGTTAACATGGCAACGTCGGGAAACACGGCCACAGCTCCTTCTTCTGAGTCCAGTTTAAGAACCCATTGTGGCCCTCGAGTCAAAAAGTTTGCCTACCCCTGGAGTAGGCAAATCCAAATAAAAGTCACAGGGAAGAATATGAAAAGCATTTGAGCCAGGATAGTTAGAGATGGAAACCCCAAAAGACAATATTAGATTCAAAAACAAAATCGGAGAAATAAGCCTAATCCTAGAGCAGAGATCTCCAGAGCACCCCACGGACGCCTGCAAAAGGCAATGGCGCTAATTCCCTTCTGTTCTGCATTCCATATGTCGTCACTCATGCCGGTCAAGCAGGTGTCTTTACTTAGCTAGGATTCACCATAAAGAAAATGTTTGGTATTCTGTTTTTATCCATTCTCCTCACAGTTCTTGCTCATGAACACCAGCTTTCTATGATTGTTATTTCAATTAGCTCAAGCTCTTGCCTCCCGTATTTACTGTTGAAAACTATCATACTGGTGTCTTCTTTGGGAAATCGCCCAAAAGCCATGGAGAGAATGATAAACAGAAAGTTAAGCTCCAGTTTTAATAAAACTCAGAGGCTTTTATAATTCTAAAACATAATACATGAGGATGGGGTGCCAAATGCACTAAAGGTCAAACAGAGATAGAAAGGACACCCAAAGAGGAAATATTTAGCTAAAGATCTCAAGCAAAGCTGTCAGAGCACAGGTCTCCAGGGGTGTGTAGGCTGTTTCAAGAAAAAACAGGAGCCGAAACTGGCTTGGCTCAGTGGATAGAGCGTGGGCCTGCGGACTGAAAGGTCCCGGGTTCAATTCCGGTCAAGGGCATGTACCTGGGTTGCGGGCACTTCCCCAGTGGGGGATGTGCAGGAGGCAGCTGATTGATGTTTCTAACTCTCTAGCTCTCTCTTCCTCTCTGTAAAAAATCAATAAAATATATTTTTTTTAAAAAAAGAAAAAACAGGAAAGGTCCAAGTAAACCAGGATTCACTGTATTAGTATATACACTATATTTTTAGGAAGGTTTTAGGAGTAAGGCAGAATAGAGTACATTATGGACAGTGCTGTGGCTGACAATCTCAGGTGACTTGGAAGAAATAAAGTTAAAATAATGTACCCATACAGCCCTGTACCATAGGTCACAAGAATTTTACTTGTAACAGCAATTTTCTACAAGCTTGAAAAATTCCCTCACCCTTCTTTTATATAACCCTCCTATAATATGTGGTGCAGAAAAGACTACTCATTTAAGAATAAAGGAAAAATAAAAAGCAACCACTGAATAAATATCAGCACAAAACCACCAAAAAATGAGAGAGAGAGAGAGAGAGAGAGAGAGAGAGAGAGAGAGAGAGAGAGAGAGAATGGGGAGAGATGGAAAACAAATGGCAAAGAATACTCACAAGAAAAATATTATCAAAGCAAAGTTTAAAACTTAAACTGCTTCTGTAAAACCCAATCTCAATGCAAGAGTTCAAGCAAGAGTTCAATCTGTATCAAAATCTCAATGGCTTTTTGGCAGAAATTGAAAAATCCATCCTAAAAATTATATGGACTCTCAAGGGACCCTGAAAAAAAGAACAAAGTTGGAGGTCTCACATTTCCTGATTTTAAAACCTACTACAAAGCTATGGTACTAGAATAAATAGGGACATATAGGTCACTAGAAAAGAAAAGAGACCAGGAATATATCCTCACATATTTAATCAAATGATTTCAACAAATGTGCCAAGACCATTCAATAAGGAAAGGTGCCTTTTCAACAAATGGTGTTGGGAAAACTGGGTATCCACATGGAAAAGAATAAATTTGAACTCTTTTCTAACACCACATCCCAAAATTAACTCAAAATGAATCAAATATTTAAATGTAAGAACTACAGTTCTTAGAAGAAAAAAATAAGGGATATGACACCAAAAGCACAGGAAACAAAAGCAAAAAATAAATAATATGGAGATCAAAAGTAACAATTTTGTGCATCGAACAACACTATCAACAGTGTAAAAAGGAAATACATAGAATGGGAGAAAATGTTTGCAAATCAAATATCTCATAAGGGAATGATACCCAAAATATATAAAGAACATCTACAAATCAACAATAGCAACAACAAAATTTAAAAGTCAATACTTGAATAGACATTTCGCCAAAGAAGATATACAAATGGCCAATAACCTCATGAAAAGACACTTAACATCATTAATCATTAGAGAAATGCAAATCAAAACCACAATATTATTTTACTTCACACCCATTTGGATGGCTATTATGAAAGTAACAGAAAATAGCATGTGTTGGCAAGGAATAGAGAAATTGGAACCCTTGAGCATTGCTGGTGGAAATGTAAAATGCTAAAGCCACAGTGGAAAATAGTAATATGGCAATTTCTCAAAAATTTAAACATAGGATTTTCATATGATCCAGCAATTCCACTTCTGGTTATATACCAAGAATAGACAGCAAGAATTCAAAAAGATATTCATACACCCATGTTTATAGCAGAATTATTCACAATAGCCAAATGGGGAAGCAATTCAAGTGTTTATCGACAGATAAATGAATAAACCAACTGTGATGTGTGCATTCAAGGAAATACTATTCAGCCTGTCAGGTGAAGGAAATTTGGACACATGGGTAAACTTTGAAAACATTACGATAGGTGGAATAAGCAAGTCACAAAAGGACAAATACTATTGATTCCATTAATATGAGGTATCTAGAGCAGACAAATTTATAGAGACAGAAAGAACAGTGGTTGCCAGAGGCTGCAGGGAAGAAGAGTGGGGAGCTCTGGTATCATAGGTACAGAGTTTCAGTTTAGAAAGATGAAAAAAGTCCTGGAGAGGGATGACGGTCATGGTCACACTACAGTGTAAATTACTTAATACCACTGAGCTGTACACTTTAAAAATGGTGAAAATGGCAAATTTTGTGTTATAAAAAAATGAGTCGTTGTAAATAAGAAGTTCAGTAAATTAAGCAAAAAGGCAGAGAGGTATGTCAATGTCATGGGTAGTTATAAATGGTCTTAGAAAATGGATTAGAAAAGGCAGTGGCTGATTTGGTTCAGCGGATAGAGTGTTAGCCTACGGACTGAAGCATCCCGGGTTCGATTCCAGTGAAGGGCACATGCCCAGGTTGTCAATCCACAGTAGGGGGCATGCAGGAGGCAACCGATCAGTGATTCTCTCTCATCATTGATGTTTCTCTCTCTCCCTCTTCCTTCTTCTCTGAAATCAATAAAAATATATTTTTTAAAAAAGAAAATAAAAGAGAAGGCAATGGCTGGTACAATGGAAAGAACTCAGAAACTCTATTTCTCATCTCTGTCACTCTCCATCCTCTGCTTCCTTCTTCTCTCTCACTGAAGTTCTGGTTTGTATCTTATCAATTTGGGAGGATAGCCAACTGTCCAGAATATCGTGGTCTCAGAGATTTTACAAGGGACATATTGGCCCATATTTGCCCAATTGGCTGTGAAGGCAAAGACATGTTGTATGAACTTGGCTGTTCCCACCATAATCACGGGGAGGTGGGGAGAAGGGAAAGTAGATTGGAGGTTACCAAAGAAGGGGAAATATTGTGAGCTGGGTAGACAACTGCATAGCTGTTCACTGCAAGGACACTTACATCGTTAGCTTTTCCCACTTTTCCAAATTTGTTTTTCTCTCCCCACCCCTTGCTCCTAGTAGCCTATTTTATCGAAGATTCTCATACCCTCCAAGCTCACTGGCCCACTCACACATGCCTGAAGTAAAATGCTCTATACTGGTGATGAATTTACCTGTCTCAGGCCCTTTTCAACAAGGGTTTGCCCCATTCTCTGCAACTCAAAGCAGCTCATTTGGCTAATGCAGCACTCTTGGTTGATACATGGTCCTCCTGGGATGACCCTATTTGCATTTCCAGAGGACTGTCTGGGTATGACACTTTATTTCTCTGTGCCACTGACAAGTATTTTAAGGCCGGCACTTCTCTATCCCCCTCAAATCCTGGCATGCAGAAAAACTGACATTGGCAATTGAGTTTGGATCCGTTGTGTTTCCTGAACAATTCGTAAAGATAAGTGTAGGACCAAAAATTTGTAAATTTATAATTACGTATGTATATATACTTTTTAATGAAAATATCAATCTTAATCCTCTATAAATTCCATTATTATAGTGAAAGAATAAGACTTAAAGGAGTAAAACATATATTATTAAATTAACTACCAAAAAAATGGTTTCCATAGAAAAAGAAACTCAAACAATGCAAACAGCATAGAGGAAAGAGTTTGAGCAAATCAAAGCCAGATGGTGAAAGCTGAATACCAAAGGGAGAAAGGATGGTACACAGATGGTTGAAGAGCAGAATAGAAGCAGCAAAATAAAATTCAGGACCACAGAGGCCAAATTTTTACTGCTCACAATTTTTCAGGGAAGCCAACTGATTGGAAAGACGTCTGTCCTAAACAAGAAAATAGCCAACTAGGGTGCTGATGTCACTCAGTGGTTAAGAATGTGGTCACTGGAGTCATAGTGTTGGGTACAAATAAGTGCTTACCTCATTTGGTTGCTGCATGTATTAAGAAATAATACATGTAAATCATCTGCATTACATTTCGTTAAGTACTATTTCAGCAAATAGTAGCTATATTCCTTGAAAGTAACATTGAGTCAAATATAGAAAATGACATACTAAACCACATTATTCTTAAGTTGGTACCAGAGTGATTTTTATCATCAAACTCCAATTTTTACTCTGGATTGCTCTCCCCAAACTTCTATGTATGTGGTCATATCCGAACCTAAGGAATTGTGGACAAAATCTGCAAGATTTAATCTAGGTCCATAGGAGTCTATGGAAGTCAGGTGAATGCTAACAGGTCAGAGGGTGGAGTGGTAGTTAGGATCACACACCATGGAATCAGACTGCTAGGATTTCACTCCAGGTTCTCCACCTACTATTAGGTGATCTGTATTCTTAACTTCCTTTTGTCAGCATCTTCACCTGTAATATTGCACCTGTCAACGCATTTGGAAGGATTACCCAGCATAAAGCATGTAAAAACCATAGAACAATGCTGCACGCATAGTAGGCAAGCAACCAATGTTAGCTGCTGCCACAAATGACACATGCTGGCCACAGAGAGCTGCCATAGGGGAGAGAGGACTGGATGGATGCTACAGAAGAACCACTGACAATGCCGTACAGTGATTTCTCTTTTACAAAGGAACACAGAATCAATAACCTGTGATTATTAAGTAACTGTCATCACCATCTTGGGGTTCCTTTCCCAGGAGATAAACTGCACTGAGGAGGATAAAATGGAATGCCTGCTCAATGCCCTTTGTTTGGAATTGAGATGGCTTGTTTCTTTCATGTCTAATTAAAAACAGAGCCCTGTCCGCATGGCTCAGTGTTGACCTATGAACCAGGATGTCACCGTTCAATTCCTGGTCAGGGCACATGCCCGGGTTGTGGGATCCATCCCCAGTAGGGGGTGTGCAGGAGGCAGCCAATCAATGATTCTCTCTCATCATTGATGTTTCTATCTCTCGCTCCCTCTTTGAAATCAATAAGAACATATTTTTTAAAAAAACAAAACAGAGAATTTTGCCCTTCTGGGTACTGGATGAAGGAAAAGGGTAATGATTTTATGTCCCCTGGCCCACCATTTCTTTCCTAAAGATGCAATAAAAAGAGACACAATCACACACACACACTCCTCTGAAGCACTCATCTTGTCACACCCTCGGAGCTTAGCTGTGGGGTGCAAGAGACCCTTTCTGTGTCTACCCCTTTAACCAATGAGCCACACAACTCTGGGTTCCAGTGTCCCTGAAAGAATTTCACTTTCAAGACGGGGCTGAATACTATACAATTAATATCTAATATTGTCTTGGGAGAAAATAAAGAACTAGTAGAAACCTTTTTTTTCATTGTTTTCTTGAATTTATTGGGGCGAAATCCTATATAATAAAAGCCTAATATGCTAAGTGTCCAGTCGTCTCATCATCCGTTCAACCAATCAAAGCATAATATGCTAATGATATGCTAAGGCCGCTCAACCTCTCTCTATGACGTGCACTGACCACCAGGGGGCAGATGCTCCGACAGGTAGGTTAGCTTGCTGCTGGGGTCCGGCAGATCGGGACTGAGCGAGACAGGCTGAACATGCCCTGGAGCCCTCCCGCGGTCCCCCCCTGGCTGGCCAACCTCCCATGTCCCTCCCCAGCCCCGATCGTGCACTGGTGGGGTCCCTTGGCCTGGCCTGCGCCCTCTCACAATCCAGGACCCATTGGGGGATGTCAGAGAGCTGGTTTCGGCCTGATCCTGCAGGCCAGGCCAAGGGACCCCACTGGTGCACGAATTAGTGCACTAGGCCTCTAGTTGGTTAATAAAATTATATAGGTTTAAGGTGCCCAATTCTATAATAATACATCATCTGTAGGCTGCATTGTTTGTTCACCACCCCAAGTCAAGTCTTTTTCCATCACCATTTATCTCCCCTGTACACTCTTCTATCTCCCCCCTCCACTCTCCCCTCTGGTAATCACCATACTGTTGTCTGTCTATGAGTTTGTTTCTTTTTTGCTAATCCCTTCACCTTTTCACCCAGCACCTAACCCCTTTCCCTCTGACAGCTGTCAGTCTGTTCTCTGTATCTATGAGTCTGTTTCTATTTTGTTTGTTACTTTATTTTGTTCATTAGATTTCACATATAAGTGTCTTTCTCTGACTGGCTTATGTCACTTAGCATAATCTCTCCAGGTCCATCCATGCTGCCACAAAAGGTAAGATTTCCTTCTTTTTTATGGCCTAGTAGTATTTCACTCTATAAATGTACCACAGCTTTTTTTAATCTACATCAAAATAAAAAGGTTTGCCTGGCAAAGGAAACCATCAACAAAATGAAAAGACAACCCACTAAATGGGAGAACATCTTCATCAATGATACATCTAATAAGGAGTTAATATCGAAAATGTATAAAGAACTGCCCTAGATGGTTTGGCTCAGTGGATAGAGCATCGGCCTGTGGGCTGAAGGGTCCTGGGTTCAATTTCAGTCAAGGGTACATGCCCAGGGTTGTGGGCTCAATCCCCAGTAGAGGGCATGCAGGAGGCAGCTGATCAATGATTCTCATCACTGATGTTTCTATCTCTCTTTCCCTCTCCCTCTCTGAAATCAATAAAAATATCTTTTTAAAAATAAATAAATAAAAATTTTAAAAATGTATAAAGAACTTACACAATTCAACACCAAAAACACAAACAATACAATTAAAAATGGACAAAGGACCTGAATAGTCATTTCTCCAAAGAGGACATACAGATGGCCACTAGACATATAAAAAGATGTTCAACATTACTAATCATCAGAGAGATGCAAATTCAACCCACAAGGAGATGTCACCTCACACCTGTCAAAATGGCTACCAAGAGTAAATCAACAAACAAGTGCTGGAGAAGATGTGGAGAAAAGGGAACCCTCATGCACTGTTGGTGGGGATGCAGATTGGTGCAGCCACTTTGGAAAGCAGTATGGAGTTACCTCAAAAAATTAAAGATTGAACTGCCTTATGACCTAGCAATTCCACCTCTAGGAATATATCTGAAGAAACTCGAAACGCTCATTCGAAAGAACATATGCGCCCCTATGTTCATTGCAGCGTTATTTACAATAGCCAAGATTTGGAAGCAGCCTAAGTGCCCATCAGTAGATGAGAGGATAGAAACCTTTTTTGACTGGTCTTTGACTCTTGGAGTCCTGAAACTCCTAACTCATTACGGAGTAAGGCTTGGCCAAGAACATGCCTATCTGAGGAAGTGTCAAACCACTTGAACACAGGAAACCTGAGTTTTAGCTCCTCACCCCAACTTTAACTCTGTAACTTCGGGTAAGTCACTTAAGCTCTCAGAACTAGTTTTTTGTTACCTCACTTGAAAACAGTTGGGTAAAGGAGTCAATTCTGAGTTGATATTAAATATAGATAAATCACTTATTAAAACTTCTTATCCTAGTAATCTATGGATTTGAAAGGACTTTGTCAAGGGAAAAGCTTAGCGGGCAGCCCTCTGTAGCACTTTGTGGGGGAAGAAATCCCCACCATGCCTCTGTCCACATGTCCTGTTCTGCATATCTGAGAGGACACCCTCACCCTTCAAGGTGACGATCAATGAGGGTGTCATGAAGAGGGAGGCGTGGGCCTTTGACTGACATCCAAATTCCTTCTTTGAATGTCTCCTCTGCTAAAGCTTTCACACTGGCCTCACAGAAAGGCATGGTTCTCACCTAACAATTTCAAGTCTTCCTGAAATTCCCTCCTGTGAAACTGAAAAGAGCCAAAATGTTTAGAAATCACTGACATCTAAGAAGTAACAGGAAGAGAATAAGTGGCAACTATATAATCAGTTTATGTGATATAATTTATTCATCTGCAGCCTCCTCCCTCTGTCCCAGTCTTCCTCGGCTTGGCAGCAGCTGTCCTGAACCCCTCCTACCTGGGAACATCCTCAATGATGTCTAAATATCCAAAGTCCAGACCCAAGAGAGCCCATCCAGGGAAAGGCAAGAGTTCCCTCTCCCACCTTCTGATTCCCATTTTCCTGTCTAAAGACCCACAACTTCCCCAGATTATGTGTCCCCTCCAGGGAAATGCAACTCCCATTCAAGGACCTTCCTCACCAGCAAAACTGTACCACAAACAAGCATTCACTTTAGGGAAGGGAGGAAGAGAAGAGGTGGAGCCCATGTGGGTAGGTCCCTTCTTAATAGCATCAAATGCAAGAATGTACTTTTCTATTAGGGACTTTCTAGAGAGATCTTCCAAAGGAGAGTCTCATAAAACATTTTTATTCAGTTCACCTAGTTCACCATAAAGAGAACATGTGGGAGGCTGGTGTATAGTGAAGACGGCCTCTAAGAAGCTCACAAGGCAACCAAACCACTAACAAGTACATTTTGCTACCTTTTCAGTTATGTTTGTTCTAATTATAAAAAATAAAGTAAAATAAAAGTATTAAAGAGGAAGGAAAGTACTTCAAGCACAAAACAAAAGTAGGAGGAAAAGAAGATAGTAATAAATACATGTTAGAGGCTTTATGGAGACTCTTTGATTCCATTAGGAGATTAAAATTCCACAAATTCTAGGTCAAACTTTACTTGCCATAACTTATTCCCTAACCAAAACAAGCTACAGAATGTCAGTAGAGTATGGCAATAGGATTTCTTTCTAAATTGTACAAAGGCTAATGATATTTTAGGTTTTGAAAATCAGGATTTACTTTTATAAAATCAAAAAGCAGCTCCGACTCTGGAAATGTTTTTTACTCTAAAAATAACAAATTAATATGTATAAATTACATGCTGAAGATAAGAATGCATACTAAAGAGTATATGGTAATAGGAGTAAGCATGATATTTTAATAACCTTATTATCTGTTTTCACAGAAAGAAGAAAAAGTGCTCAGATCTCATTTCATTTTAAGTACACAACAGGAATTTTTAAGTTCTGGCAATAATTTACAGGAAGTTTCTTTGCTCTAATCTTCTCCTGCCCCCTAGTGGCAGCATATTTTATGTAACATTTTCCCAAGCTTTATTGAAGTATTGACAAATAAAAATTGTATATATTTACGGTATACAATGTGATTAGTTGATATAAGTATACATTATGAAACGATTGCCACAATAAAGTAAATATATCACCTCACATAGTTACCTTTTTTTTCTTGGTGTGCTGAGAACACTTAAGATCTACTCTTTTAGCAAATTTCAAGTATACAATATTATTAACTACTAAAATCAATGGGAAAATGTCCTGAGGTGAGGATTAACAACAACAAAATAATAATAATAAAGATAATAAATGTAAAAAGTTCTATGAGCCCTGGCTGGTTTGGCTCAGTGGATAGAGCATCAGCCTGGGGACTAAAAGGTTCCAGGTTCAATTCCGGTCAAGGCATGTGCCTGGGTTGTGGGCTGGATCCCCAGTTGGGAGCGTGCAGGAGGCAGCCAATCAATGATCCTCTCTCATCATTGATGTTTCTCTCTTCCCTCTCCCTTCCTCTCTGAAATCAATAAAAACATATATTTTTTAAATCCTATCAAAAAGTTTGACTGTGAAAGAAGAGATAGATTTTAAGATTTTAAAAATTATCCTAGTAAGAAGTCATATTGCTATTCTTTCATAACATCACTCATTTTGTAATTAATTTAGCACTCTAAAAGCATATTTAGTAACTCGGAACTATGGTATTTATTACCAAAATTTGTTAAAACTAAGAAAAATCAAAACCTTCCTCCTGCAGACTTGAGTAAGAGCAGCAAGAAATTAGAGAATGCAGTAACAGAGAGCCACATTTACTGATAACTTTATAAATTAAGATTAACTTTTTATTTAGCATTTAAAACACATGACTTAAATATCCATAGTGTTTGGGAATCAGCTAAAATTCTCCAAACCCCCATAATTGAAATTTAATAGGTCACATAATGGTTATTCTTGGAACTATTCCATATTTCTCTATCTCCTGCTTTTTTTCCCCTTCCACCCTACCCTCCCTTCCACTATCACTAGTCCTGTATTTTCTTTTTTATTTATTCATATGGAAAAGTTCTTAATTGCAGGTACTTCAAATTCTATTACAGTGGGACCTTGACTTACGAGTGTCCCGACTAACGAGTGTCCCGACTAACGAGTTTTTTGAGATACCAGAGTTTTTTGAGATACCAGCTGTCTCTCGGCCGATTTTTTGCATTGAGTTGATAGAGTAATTTGAGTTAACGAGCTCGGTCTCGAACGAGTTAAACTCGTAAGTCAAGGCCCCCCTGTATTCAGTTAAATATTTCTGAATATCTACAGTGTTAAAAGTATTGTTTGGTATCCTAACCAGTTTGGTTCAGTGGATAGAGCATCAGCCTGCAGACTGAAGGGTCCTGGTTCAATTCTGAACAAGGGCACTGTCCCAATTATGCCCCAATTAATTAATTATCTGTCTAGACTTAGTGGGGCAAACGCAGATGACCAGGAGTCAGCAATAACGGCCTATCCCCTGGTACTTCAATGTCTAGACTGCTGAGCCAAACCGGAACACATGAACACACAAGACAGAATTAGTATGCAATCACACAAGGTTTATTTACCTGTTCCTAGTGGGTGCTAGGCTCCAGCAAAGGCCACCCGGCGATGCACACCAAAAGATGGGCGAGGAAGACAGAGACAGACAGGTGGCCGCAGTTGGTTCAGGCTCGCACAGCAGAGCAGTCAATCAGGGGCTTGTCTCAGGGAGCAACGTGGAGTCCTCCTCTCATCAGGCAGGAGACGTCCACTGAAGAAAATCTGGTGCTTATATAGCCAGTGGTAGACAACTTGTGTCTTATCAGTGTGGGCCAGACCTGTGCCTTATGCTAGGAGCAGGGTGTTTATGCTTTAAGGGCCTTAGGCAATAAGTGGTCGGCAAACTCATTAGTCAACAGAGCCAAATATCAATAGTACAAATTTTTTAAACTTAAACTATATAGGTAGGTACATTGTTATTAACTCAATTAGGGTACTCCTAAGGCTTAGGAAGAGCCACATTCAGGGGCCAAAGAGCCGCATGTGGCTCGAGAGCTGAAGTTTGCCGACCACGGGCTTAGGGCATTCACATCAAGATAGTAGGTCACTCACCACATTTTGGAAGTTACAGAGTATTGGGGTCTTCACACAGCAAACATTTCACACATTAATCATTTCACACAATAATTATTTCCACACATTAGAGGGGTTTCCTTATGACCATAGCATTATTATAACAGTCACATACCTCTGTTGCAGGCTCAATCCCTGGCCTTGGTCCAGGCACGTGCAGGAGGCAACCAATCAATGTGTCTCTCTCACATTGATGTTTCTTTCTCTGTCTCTCCCCCTCCCTCCCACTCTTTCTAAAAAAACAATGGAAAACTATCCTCAGGTGAGGATTAACAAAGAAAAAAAGTCCTGTTTGGTGCTATGAAAGCTAAAGCATGAGTGTGTTATCATATGCCCCTTGTAATTAATATTTGCAATATTGTCATTTATAAGAAAAAAGTATATTTGGTCATTCAGATGACCAAAATATATTTCTCATCTATGTTTGGTTTTTGTCCATGGCTCCTGGCTCACGGCTTCCAAAACCCTTGGAATTTCCCAAATGATGAGAGCGATAAAGGTGTCTTTTGTTATGTTAACGAAGTGACCTTTGGAAAGCACCTAGAGCAGCGGTTCTCAACCTTGGCTGCACATTAGAATCACCTGGGAATCTTTTTAAAATCCTGATTTCTGGGCCTCATCCTCCAGAAATTCTGTTTCTTTGTTACTAATGTTGTGGCCCCACCCCATAACAAAGAAACAGAATTTCTGGAGGATGAGGCCCAGAAATCAGGATTTTAAAAAGATCCCCAAGTGATTCTAATGTGCAGCCAAGGTTGAGAACCACTGACCTAGAGACAGGGGTTGGTTTCCAGGGGAGCCAACAACAGGATTAGAGGGTTGGAAGTTATAGCCCACTAGGAGGAGGGGCTGGAGATTGTGTTCAGTCACCAATGGTCAATGATTTAATCAATCATGCGTTTGTAATGAAGCCTCCATCAAAACCCCAAGGAAAGGTTCAGAGAGCTTCCAGGTTGGTGACTCCACGGAGGTGCAGAAGTAGCTCACTGCAGAGGGCATGGGAGCTCCACACACTTTCCCCCTATCTTCCCCTGTGAGTCCATTACATGGGACTGTTCCTGAGTTATTTTCTTTTATAATAGACCAATAATTTACAGTTTCTTGAGTTCTATGAGCTGCTCTAGCAAATTGATCTAACCCAAGAGGGGTCTAGGGAACCTCTGATTTATAGCCAGTCAGAGTAATAGGTAAGAGCCTGGGCTTTGGACTGAGGTCTGAAGTGGGGTATGAAAGTGAGGAGGGTGGTCTTGTAGAACTGAACCCCTTAGCCTGTGGGATGTGAAGCTATTTCCGGGTAGATGGTGCCAGAATTGAATTGAATTGTAAGACACCCAGCTGGTGTCCGAGAATTGCTTGGTGGTGGGGAACCCCACACACACATTGGCAAACAGAACAGTTAGGATCTAAATAAATTAACTGAGGTTCTGGAGGGAACCTGACAATGGACCTAAAATATATTCTTTTCATTCAAAAAATAATTTTGGAATCTGCCAGATTATCTACTATATGCCAAGCTCTACAGATACTGAAAATTAAAAAGGACAAAATCCCTGTCTTTCAGGAACCTGTTTCTCATTGCTTCTGATAAGCAGAGTAGAGAAAAAATTAAGGGCAGGGGTGACATTAGAAGTGAGCATGGGACTCTCAGAAGCTAATGAGAAAAATGACACAAACCTAGTTTGAATTCCCCAAGAACAGAGAAAATATCCTTTCCAGTGTGCTTCTTTAAAACGAAAGTGAAAAATAAAAACCTTCGAAACATGAGATTTACTTGCCAGTTTACCAAATTATCTTATATGCGTTAATAACTTCTCCTGTTCCTTATTATCTGTTAACCAGTTCCTAAGACAACAAAATGTATGATAACCTGCAGAGAAGAAAAATACACTAAAACTGGAAAGTCAACCCCTTAAAGGGTTGCAGCATTGGGAAGGTTGAGAACCACTGGATGGTATAGGGTAGAAATTTTCATAAATGTACATTGATGACATAGTAAGTCAAGACCAACAATAAAAGCAATTGGTTCATAGTGCAAGCTAATATAACAAAATACTAAATTGTGTATGGTAGACTCTAAGTCAGGAATGGAAAATTCCCAGCTCAAATGCCACCACCTGGCCGCGCCTCAGCCATGCACACATTCACAGCTGATCCCAGCTTTGTTCCCAGTAGGTCCAAAAAGTGGCCTCAAAAACCCCTGGCAGAATCTCTCCAGCCATCATTATCAGGTGATTTCAGCTGGTATTCAAGAGGAGCTCTATTTGCCATCACTGCTATAATAGAGTTTATTAAAACAAACAAAAAACAGTGAATGAATTAGCCTAGAATGGATGGCAATCCAGTCCTCCCACCTGTAAGTGAAGGCCCAGAGGCAGGAACGCTGAGAGTGGAGGGTAAATGTTGGGGGCTTAGCCATTCACACTGGGCCCACAGGACAGGAAGCAGGAGCTGGGAACGCCATCAGCACGCAAGACTTCAAACACCAGGTAAAGCAGTGAATTTATTCATTCTGCAATATTTATTGAGTGTGTGCTACCACCGGCAAAAGTCCCAATTTTGCTCTTAAGAAGTTGTGAAGAGGGACGGGTGGGGAGATGTTGTAAAACTTGGCAAGGCACTTAATGTCCCAGAGTCTTAGTAAAATTGTGCCAGAATTGAATTGAATTGTGTGGGCTTCTTAAGACTGCTGCAATCAAGTACCACAAATTGGGTAGCTTAAAACAGCAGACATTCATTATCTCACAGTTCTGAAGCCTACAGGTCGGAAATCAAGGCTTTAACGAGGCCATGCTCACCTCTGAAACCTGTAGAAGACTCTGCCCTTGCCTCTTTCCAGCTTCTGGTGGTTTGCTGGTGATCTTTGGCATGCCTTGGCTTGAAGCTGCCTAAATCCAATCTCTGCCTTGGTTGTCACATGGCATTCCCTTGTGTGTCTCTATCTTCACATGGACATCTTCTTATAATCTTATAAGGACACCATTCTTACTACATTAGTAGTCCATCCTACTCTAGTATGACATTATTTAACTAGTTACACCTGCAAAAATTCTATTTCCAAATAGGGTCACATTCACAGGTACTGAGGGTGTTAGGAATTCAATATATCTTTCGGGAAACACAATTAAATCTGTAACAGGATCTCACCTAGAAAATCTTTTATCTCCACTACTAGAGGCCCGGTGCACCAAATTCATGCACTGGAAGGCATGGGGTCCCTCAGCCCAGCCTGTGCCCTCTCGCAGTCCGGGAGCCCTCGGGGGATCTCTGACTGATGGCATAGGAGCAGGCCTAAGCCGGCAGTCAGACAGCCTTAGCACCGCCACAGAGGCAGAGAGGCTCCCGCCACCACCGCTATGCTCTCCAGCCATGAGCCCGGCTTCACCAGTGTGGCTGCTCTGCCCCATAGGAACTCCAGTTGGTCTACTTTCTTAAATTGTGACATTAATAGCCCAGTGTAACATCCTGAAACATGCAGGCTATACTAGAACTAACCCTCCCTTGTTCAGAAACTGGGAGTATTTGCTCTCTTGTCACTCACTCATACTTGTTTAACCACCAGGTCTTTTTCATGTATTTTGCCACTTAAAGTCTCTCTCATCCTGAACTCATGCAGTTTTCTGATCTTTCAGAGTATTGGGATAACATCAAAGAGAATAAAGGCCAACTACCAGTCAGAGTGGAGAATCATCCAAAGTTCTCTCATCACTCCTCCACCTTAGAGACATGACCTACCAGCAGAACTGGCAGAAGAGAGAAAGTTTTGAGTCACAGTTTATGTGAGACCAAGAGAAAACTGAAGGCAAAAGGGGAGACTTGGCACTTGCTGAATTCTAAGAGAAAGTAACTGATAGGAAAAGTGAAGATGGTAGGAATTTTAGAATGAAGAACAAAGGTAAAAGATGGAGGGGGAGGGGGCAGAGAAAAGGGAGATGGCCTAAAGAAAGCCATGAGAATCCACCCACGAGTTTCTCTGCTAACATAGGAAAGGTCCTTTTGTGGGGACACTGCAAAGGTCTGGGAGGTGATGCCTCTTGTTCCTGTGCCGCCAGATAAGACAATGTAATTAGATCAATGGGGACACAAAACCCTCACTTCTGAATCCCTATAATCTGAGTTTATCAGCAGTAACTTTGAATAAATTATTACTTGGCCCTAACCAGTTTGGCTCAGTGGATAGAGTGTTGGCCTGCAGACCAAAGGGTCCCAGGTTTGATTCTGGTCAAGGGCACATACCTTGATTGCAGGCTCCTCCCCAGCCCACACCCTGGTAGAGTTTCATGCAGGAGGCAACCAATCAATGTTTTCTCTCTCATCAATGTTTCTCTCTGTCTTCCCCTCTCCCTTCTACTCTCCCTAAAAATCAATGGAAAATTATGCTCGGGTGAGGATTTAAAAATAAATAAAATAAAAATATTTCCTTTAAAAAAATTATTACTTGAACCTTCTTCAAGGTCCCATTTGTGAATCACCTTAGCAGATATGATGAACCAAGCAGTAGCAGGAAGGAGAAGAAAAGCCACCCCCCTAAGCCAGTGGTCGGCAAACTGTGGCTCGCGAGTCACATGCGGCTCTTTGGCCCCTTGAGTGTGGCTCTTCCACAAAATACCAACTTCTGTGCATGGGCCACGAAGTTTCAATCGCACTGTACGTGCGTGCCCGCACGTGGTATTTTGTGAAAGAGCCACACTCAAGGGGCCAAAGAGCCGCATGTGGCTCGAGAGCCGCAGTTTGCCAACCACTGCCCTAAGCCGAGCACCATCTCTGGTCCATGGTGAGCATGAGCGATAACATCAGAACAGGCTCTGGACATCAAAGGGCCCAACCAGAGGCAACAACTCAGCAGGAGGATGGGAGAGTTCCCTTCCTTCCCACCCCAAGCTATGCGTACACGATGCATAAAGAACTTAGACAACATCCACTCACATACACAGATATAAAGTTGCAGCCATAATTTAAGTACCTAATGTGTACCAGATTTTGCAAACCTGCCCAAGGTCACACTCTTGGTAGAGGTGTTGGGATCTCTGAAGGGAATGCAATAAGCAGTATCCTTCATCCTCACCCGGTATACAAAGTCAACAGATGAAGGAACCAAAATATTCCCTCTATTGCTCCAAAAGACTGAGTTGGAGGGCACGGCCTGGTGTGAGAACAGAGTGCCTGCCCACTGAAGCCCAGACTTCCTTGCCCATCCCAGGCAGCACTGGGCCCAGCAAGACCTAGGTCAGCACTAGGGAGCGGAGAAGGATGGCAGTGTGGGACCAAGAAGGATAAGCAGAGAGAGATGCATTCACTGTTACCAGTTCATTCTTCATAACTTGACAATTCAGAAAAGGATTCTGCCCTGGCTGGTGTTGCTCAGTGGTAGAGTGTCAGCCCGCACATCAAAGGGGTGCAGGTTAATCCCAGGTCCTGGTCAGGGCACATGTGGGAGGCAACTGATTGATGTGTCACTCTCACATTGATGTTTCTCTCTCTCCCTCCCCCTCCCCCCTTCCACTCTCTCAGAAAACAATCTACACTAATAAAAGAGAAACATGGTAATTGGCGTACCACCGCTACCCTTCCCATTGGCTAATCGGTGAGATATGCAAATTAACTGGCAGCCAAGATGGCGGCCGGCAGCCAGGCAGCTGATGCGAACAGGGAGGCTTGCTTGCCCCAGCATGAGGAAGCCAAGGTTCCCCATCTGCAGCTGGGGGGCTCTGAGCTCCTGAAGCAACAACTCCAAAAGATACAATGTTTCAATTATAGAAGCTAAAAGATGGTGGTTAATTTGCATACTCAGGCTCCAAGCGGAGCGAAGCCAAACAGCCCTGAAGCGGCAGGGCAGAGAGGCCTCAGGGCCCCGGGAACAGTGGAGCCGACAGGCCTCCTGGCCCGGGATCAGTGGAGCCGAGAGGCCTCCCTGTCCAGGTTATCAGTGGAGCTGAGAGGCCTCCCGGCCCCCGGATCAGCGGAGCCGCGAGGCCTCAGGACCCTGGGATCAGCGGAGCTGAGAGGCCTCCCGGCCTGGGATCAGCGGAGCAGAGGGGTCCTGGCCCCGGGATCAGTGGAGCAAGGAGACCTCCCAGCACCGGGATCAGCGTGACAGGGGGCAGCGACCAAACCCCTGATCGCCCTGCAGCTCTGTGCATGACAGGGGGTGGCGCCCCAACTCCCCAATCGGCCCTGCTCTGAGCCCGACCAGGGGCTGCACCTAGGGATTGGGCCTGCCCTCTGCCACCCGGGAGCAGGCCTAAGCCAGCAGATCGTTATCTCCCGAGGGGTCCCAGACTGTGAGAGGGCACAGGCCGGGCTGAGGGATTCCCCCCCCCCCAGTGCACAAATTTTTGTGCACCGGGCCTCTAGTAAATAATAAGTGGAAAATATATCTTCAGGCAAGAATTAACCAAAAAAAAAGAGGGGGTGGGTAGGGGAGACTCTGTCTCCTTTGGGGTAGAGTGCGTTAAGGGAAAGAGAGAACCTAAGAACATTTAGGGAAAATTCCACCTCACATATACCAGAGGGGAAGAGGCTCTCCCCTCTGATAAGAGGCAGAGCCAAGATTTGAGCCCAGGCCTGCCTGGCACCAAAGCCCACACTCTTAACCACCGTGGTATCTGTATACAAATGTGTCTAGTGAGCTATTGGCAGGGTAGGCTAGTAGGAGTCCATTATTCTTGAGGACTTTGAAAAAATTAAGAGAAAGAGAGAGAGATTGATGGTGTATGTCAGGAAAATAAGTATATTGGAAAGGCAGGATCTGTACCCCCATGGCATGGGCCCGGCCTCCTGGACTTGGGTCTGACCAGAAAGAGAATGAGAGACACAGCCAGAGATGGACTGTAAACAGAAACGGAAAGAAGAGTTTCTATTAAAAACTCTGTGAGTGCCCCAGCCGGTTTGGTTCAGTGGAGAGAGCGCTGGCCTTTGGATCCTTTCGATTCCAGTCAACGGTCCATACCGCGGTTGCAGGCTCAACCCCCGACCCTGGTCATCCCAACAGGAGGCAATCAACGATCTCTCTCTCTCTCTCTCTCTCTCTCTCTCTCTCTCTCTCTCTCTCTCTCCCCCCTTCCCCACCCTCCCCTCCCTTCCACTTTTTCTAAAAAACAAAACAAACAATAAAGCCTCTGTGAGAACCGAGGCACAAGAAGCCACACTCCATCCAGGGCATAAAGTCTAGCATGGAGTACAGGAGAGGAAACTCCCCAGTTCAGTGTGGAAATCAGTGTAGCTCTGGGGCAGTGAGGACTCCAGAGAACGCGGCTCTTCCTTGGTCCCCTGACACCGTGGCAGTGGCAGTGGAGGGAGAGCTGGCACAGGGCTAATGCGAACGTGTGTACAGGCCCCTCAGCTACAGAGAAGATGGCAACGCCAGGGGTATCCGTTAGGAATAAGGTAGCTGCATGTAACATAAATTTTTTAAATTGGTGTATTAGTTTTCTCTGGCTGTGTAACAAGTCACCACAAACTTTGTGGTTGCAAATAACACACATTGCTGATTTCACAGTTCCTGTGGGTCAAGAGCCTGAGCGCCTAGGCCCTAGGGGGTTCTCTGCTTAGGATCTCCTGTGGCTCTAATCAAAACACCAGCTGGGCTGCAGCCTCACTGAGGACCCACTTTCGTGGGCAGAACTCAGTTCCTTACCGCTGCAGGGCTTCTTGCTGGCTGTCAACTAGCAGCTGCCTTCGGCTTCTAAAGGCTGGTCTCCGGTTCTTGCTGCATGAGCCTCCCAACAAAGCAGCCACAACACGGCAGTTCGTGCCTTCAAAGCCAGAGAAGGCAGGAGGACTCCAGCAGGAGGGGCACCATAATCTTACACAGGTCCTGTCACCTTTGCCATACTCTGCCGGCTACAAGCAAGTCACATGTCACACCCACAGTCAAGGGTGAGGATCCATAATAGCACGAAAACCATTACATATTCCAGTGGTTCCAAGACTGAAATGATCTTCAGAATCACCTAGAAACTTAAAATCTCAGATTCAGAACCCACTCCCACACCTGCTAAATTAGACTTTCTGGAAGTAAACCCAATGTGTTTTTGTTAAACCAAGTTCTTTATGAGAGTCTGATGGTGAACCAAGTTTAGAAGCTACCATTGTAGACATTTTCAGTAAGTAATTACTACACCTTTTCCCAGTCTCCAAACTACATTTCCTAGAGTTGAGATATAGATTTATTTTTTAATCTAAATATCTGTCCAGTGACTCGAATGACTCTATTATTGTGTAAAAATGGCATTAAATTAATCATATTAAATTAATTGATATTATTAGGTGATTACAAACCCCACTCCAACACCAAACACAAAGAATGAGGAAGGAAGTGAAGGGGGTTCATGATCAAGTCTCCTTCACCTCACTCATGTCAAACTCTTGTCACACAATAATGCCAACTCTAACCTATCCTCAGACAACCCACTTCTCACAACGAAACGTGTTTACAGATGTGCTATAGACATGATTTAAGGTAAAATGAAAAGAACACTGATAATAGATGGGCATTTTAATTTTTTACTGATAAACCATGATTTTTATTGAATACATAATAGAGTACAATTAACATTAACATAACATTTAAAATTTAAAATTTCAGAATTACCTTGATCGATATATAAAGCTTTAGTTTTGGGGGGAAAGAATGCTTCACTTCAACAGTATGTGTCACATATGCAAAACAGCTTCTCAAAATAGGAGATTTATGAACAAAATTTTATAAACCTTCCTGTGTTCTTAAGAAATTGACTCTACCACATCAACTGCAACCTCCTAAAAATCCAAAACATAAAGGCTTGAGGGACCAGAATAGAGCCATATTTTATTGAAGCTATTAAAGCTAAATCTCAAAGAAGAGTGGTAAACTGTGGCCTCATGACAACATGAGATAAAATTCTTCTTAAATATGTGACTACATATATCAATATCATCCCTATTCTAGAGACACACACACACACCCGCACACACACACACCCAGCATCCCTTGACATGAGAAACTCAGAAATCATCTAGAAAATATCTATTTTCCTGTGTTAGAATAATAATGGACGTCAAAATGACAACATTCTATGGAATGATGCAATGTGGCACTGTCTTTGGATGAGGCACACGAAAACAAAACTCATTGGCTAGAAATAATTTTGAAACAAGCCTACTCCCACTGCTATGGACTTAATAAAAAAAATGTATAGTTAATATTTAGTTTCCTGAAGTAAAACAACAGACCTCTATTCAAAGTAGTGGTAAAAATAATTGCAACTCCAATTACTCCCAATGTAACTTAAGATACTTAACATAAACACCATTCAAATTGAAAATAGAAAAACTTTAAGTTCCTACAAGTATTATGCTTTACTAGAAGTTTAAAACAAAGGAGAGTGAAGACTGTGCTCTTCTGTTTAACAGAAGCCTCTATGGAGAGTATAAAGGTTCTGAAGCTTACCCAAGAGTGAATCCACTTACTATAAGTGTCGCAGATTTACAATGTGCAAGAAAATGACACACCCAAGGATAAATATACAATGGCACCTGGACCCATAGTAGCCACTTGGCAAGCTCAAAATATCTATTGTCCTTGTGTTAAGAAACGTTGTCAAGGCGGTTTTTACAACATAGTTTTATAAAAATCAGTATTAAACTTCAATAACTCAAATTATAAAAAGTAAGGCTGTTACAAATAACTCCAGGTTACATACCAATAGGCTATTAAGATGGCTTCTTTTTTAAATGGCCCAAAGAAATCATAGCTCCAATTTTTTTAAAAAATGTCATAGGACAGCCAGAAATGTTTAATGAAATAAATGAATTATATCAAAATAAAGATAATTGATGTTATATTGCCAGACTATTTATAACTATATTTAACATAAACAGAAATTAGGGCTAAACATAACTTTAAAAAAATAACTATACCCAGGTTTAAAAGAATGGGTGCAGGAAGAATTATGCTATCTACAATTCTGAAAATTTCCACATGTAGGATATTGTATTGCATATAGAAGTAACAAACTGTTAGGTAATAGATACATATCTGGATTTTATATTAGCACAATACTCCTTGAATTTTACTATAATCAACATACTAAAACGAAGATATTATTGTTATAACATATGGAAAACATAAAGTACAATAGGTAGTAAGATGGTGAAAACAAATATAAAAGCATTGTTCTGTTCTTGAATTGCTTTTGCTACTAGTTTTCCCAACATTCAGCCTCTGGAACCATTGTTCACTCCAAACTGGAAGTGAGGAATGCTGGTGTTACTTAATAAGGCTCCCAGTTGATGGAAAAAGAGGGGAGGGGGCGGCTTTAAATTAGTTCCTATCAGTAAATGAAATTGATGGCATCCTCAATGGAATTTAAGTCAGCATAAGCAAACTTACAGATAAAGTGAGTTTTTAATATTACTCATAGCATGTGAAGAAAACAGTCTATACCATTAATGTTCACTACTACGTATCCTCCTTTCTCCTTATTTCTGTGGCTTTTTAATCACTTTTCATCTAAACCCATGGCCTGTAGCAGGCAAGTCTTCTGAGACATGAAGGAGGAAGTCCTAATTTTTAAATGAGGAAATATGGTCTAAAAAATATTCAAAGCCCGGCCCCATGGCTAAGTTGGTTGGAGCATCATCCCATGCACCAAAAAGTCGCAGGTTATGGAAGGCAATGGGTCAATGTTTCTCTCACACATCAATGTCTTTCTGTCTCTCTATCTCCCCGCCCCCCCCCCCCCCATTTTCCTCCCCCTCCTTTCTTCCCTCCTTTCCTTTCTCCCTTCCTCTCTAGAATTAATAAAAAATATCCTCAGGTGAGGATAAAATAAAAAAAGATTCAAACTATCTTCCACTGGCCTGTCCATTCTAGGGTTTTCTAATATATTACATTCAAAGTTCAACATAAATTATTCACCAAAGAATATAAGGTATTGGTGGTCAGCAGGGCAGGGTAGGAGGTACCTTTGTCCCCCCCCAACCCCCCACCCCTCATCGCCAGCTTATTACACCATACAGGAGGCCCACACATGTGATATCCAATTACATATAACAATGCTTATTCTAGATCAGAGTGTTCAACAATGTGACAGAACTTTTCCCCACTTGGAAACAAACACAGGAAAATTATTTGTTTGATATTTAACTGCTCTGTCTCCATAGACCTCTCAAACTTGGAAGCACTGAATGCTGGTGATTTCTACTTTGGTATCCAACATATCCATAAGCAATAATACATGAACATCCACTCGACTACACTTTCTTAAAGTTAACAAAAAATAAAATTGTCTTTAAAATTCATTTTAAAAGATATATTTGCATACTTTGTGCTCGCTTCGGCAGCACATATACTAAAATTGGAAGATATATTTGCATACTTTATTTTTGACAGCTTTATTTGTAAACAGTTGAAAATATTGTAATGCAGACGCTCTGGAGCCCATGGCAATTATTTTTCCCAGGACCGCTTGAGAGGTATGCCACGGACGTAAGGAGTAATATGAAAACATTTCTTAGATTTAGTAAAAGTTCTTTCATTTATTTTTTATATAGCTAATATATTTTAATATATTTAGAAGGGGAAATAGGAAAAAAGAAGGAAAGGGAAGTAAGACAGAGGGAGGAGAGAAAAGAGAAAGAATAGGAAAGGAATTCTTCTTTAAAGATTTCACCCAGATAAATGAATATTATGACCCAGGTGCTCACAATTCAGGAAATTTTTAAGCATTTGCAGCAAGTATCAGATGGCCCCAGATGGCCCACAGTGTGGTGCTCGGACGCTGGCGCCTAGAAGCGCTTCGGCAGGCCCCCGGCAATGCCCTACATACTTCACTTCAGCCATCACGTCACGACTCTGGTCCCTGGCAAACCTCACTCTGCCATGACTTATTGAAGATTCTGTCATAGCCCTGGCTTATCACACCCTATTCCTAACAAAACGTGCGCCTCCTGGCCTAGGGCCTTCTAGTCTAAATCATGTAAGGCAAGTATTGCAACGCGCTCCAACCCTCCCCCTGAAACAGCCAGCGTGTGGGCTGAGGACCTGAGAAGAACAGCACACCCAGGACCCCTTCAGGTAGTTTTCTGTAAACACCTCAACCGCTGCCCCCACCAGCGAAGCACAGGAAGACACATTCCCTTTCCCATTCTTCTCTCCAGAAGAAAAATAGAGGAAGAGTAAAGGTATGTGGTATGTGATTACATTTGGAGTGGAAAATCCACATTTGATTTTAAAAAATTCACTGTCTACATTGGAAAAAGGGGGATGTGATATGCAATGGCAAAGGAGGTACAGAGACCATGGCGGTGGGCTGGGCTGGGCTGGGCTGGGCTGGGGAGCAGTGTTAAGGTGGATGTGGGAAGGGGACAGAACACGCTCCTCCTTCTGGCTGTTTTCTCCCAGTTCTCAGGGAATTCGTCTTTAACACTAAAAACTAATATGGCCGAAGCTACTTTAAAATGGAGTCAGAGCTGCCATCCCAAAGGAGCTGCCTTGCGAGCCTGATGCCTCACACCTTCGGGAGGTTAACACAGGGCCAAATAACCTACAGCGGCACTGTGTCTGCAAGGGCAGCCAGGAAGCAGCTGTTGTGACTACCACGCTGATGGCTACGGGGCTGAAAATGAAACACATCGCTCAGAATGAAACATCGCTAGGTTAGCTCATCTGCACCAACAGGAGCATCTTCCTTCTAATGATGTCATTGCCTTCCTTCCCTTTCTCATAATTCCCCCTTGTCTTTGTCTCCTAACCCGAACACTATCTGGGCTTCTGCCTGAATCAGTGCTTTCCGAGTAATGATTCCTTTTTATCTCAAATAAATGCTGATGCCTCTAGCCTTGGCCTTTTATTTTTAGGTTATCAATACTAACGGAAAGACTGATGTTTAACAAGTCTGAAGAACCTCATTTCCTCTGGAAAATGAAAAGAAGAATGGATCTAAAATAACACATTTATTCTGGAGAAAACAACACCTCCTCCAAAATCCTAAAATATTTTAAAGAGGGGAAAAATAAAGATATACAACTGCAATAATTCGACATTTTGTTGCACACGGAAGTCAGGTGAAGAAATCTACGCAGCCATACATACTAGGACCTGTGGTACAGCATCCCCCTCAACCCCACAAAAAGAAGGAAAAAAAAATTGTTTTTCAAAATAGTCAGAAGCAACATTGGATTATGAAAATAAGACAATCACGTGTGACTCTGGAAATGGGTCCCACAGAGCCCTTAAAAAGTAAGTCACAGCCAACGCTGCAAAGAGAACAGAAGCATGAAACAGAAAACAAAAACAACTGGGGAGTGATGGAGGGCGGCCGGCGCGCCGCTCTCGCTCTCGGAGGGGCAGCTACAGAGGTCACAGGAGGACAGCTTCACTTTGGAGTTGTAACTTCTCACCGCGCGTCTCCCTGTTCAAAGAGGAGGACATCAGTTTACACGTCTCCCTTGTTTAGAAACGTTTACTTTGCCAAAGCTTAAAAGCATTTCAATGCACTTTCCTGAGTTTTCCATTCTCCATACAATTTTATTTTTCTTTACAAGAAACAAGTGAAATGCTCCAGAGGGGCCCACACTGCTAACCAAATCCAAGTGGGAAACAGCGCTTTCGGTCCAATCTGTGCACCACCCACAGCTGCCGGCATGGACAGAGAAAACGGGCTGCAGCTGCCTGCCTTGGGGGAGGCCCACCCTGGGGCCTCGTGGAACGGGAAAGACTTTTAGTTAAGGGTTGTTTCACTTCCTCCAGAGTTTCTTTTAGAGCGATATTGTCTGTGCATTCGAGAAAAAGTTCTGATCATGAGAACTACTGAAAAGAGATACTTACATTGTGTGTTAACTATAATTGAAAAATAAATTAATTTTTTTAAAAAACAGAAAGAAGATATTTACAAAGGGCTTTATTTAAAAGTACAAAAATATGAAGAAAATGCACTGCCTTGTTTCAATGCTTTAAAACGGTGATTTTCCAACCGGTGTGTTGCAAGAATTTTTAAAACATGCAATACCTCTCGATTGAGTCAGGGGCACTGACCTCCTTTCCCTTAGATTGCCAAGTAAAAAAAGGACAACAGTCAATACAACCATAGCTGTCCAATGTGAATGAATCAAAATTATACCTATTTTTTTTGGTCGGGTCAGCAAAAATTATATTTTTGGGGGGTACAGCAGAATTTTAGTAATTAGTTTATGTGTGCCATGAGATGAAAAGGATTAAAAATTGCTGCTTTAAAACACTGAGAACATAATCTTCTAAAAAGTACTCAGCTTTGGTAAATTTTATAGGATAAGCTAATATGAAACAAACTATATAAAGCACTTATAACACTCTAATGAACTCATTATAAAACAAATTACTTTAATTTTTACAATTTTCAAAAATATTCTATCTTCAGATTTCTTCCTATTTAATTTTTTTTAATGTTATAAATATGTTTTCTAACTTTAGGATTTTCAAAAATGAGATGGTAGGCTTTTAAAACTCTGATCTTTCCCACGTGTTCATTTAAAAATGTGCCTCTCATAAATAAGTTGTTTTCCACACACAAAAGTAAATTTACATTGACTGAACCTCTTTGGTTTCTTAAAGGTTGAAAATGTTCTCCGTAAGACCTAAGGAACATCGCTTGGGAAATTCTGCAGCGAGGTCAAATAACAAAGTTGGGTAACTAGGTGCTATCCTGCGTCTCCACAGCATATCCGGCCCTTCTGACAGAAACACGGTTCAACATCAGCGGTTCCCCAACATGTCCCACAAGGACCTTGTAAATGATCAGTCGTCTTCATTTAAACGAAAAGCTTACCTCCTGCTCCCCTACCTCCTACACCTCCCCTAACAATACCCCCCACCACAAAACCAATCCAGCTGGTGACCACTTTGAATAAATGAATTAGTGAGTGAGTGAATGAATGAAGGGATGGACGGGTGGATGCCTAGCTTAGCTCCTAAAGTAACAGGAAGTCAGAACTCACTTACTTGGTTCATAGTAATCCACTATGGACACAGAAGCATCTTGTGCATTTGAAACTTTAAAGTTTCTCACAGCAGGGATATCAACACAGAATTGGGTTTCATTGACCTTGAAAAATACAAAAGACTTTTAAGAAAATGGCAGACTATGTGTTCATAAAAAAGTAAAAGATATTTCTTTTTCTTATCATTTTAGGAGACAGATACAGAAACTAACATTTAGGGAGCACTTCTACATGCCCTGTACTGTGGTAAGCACTTCATATAAATTATCTCATTTAACCATAAACTACCCTTACAGGACAGGTATTGTTCTTACTTCCATTTTACTGAGAGGGAGAGGTACTGAGTGGCCAAGCAGCAATCCCAAGGACAAATGCTCTGAGGCCCTGCGGCCTCCCAGACCCCCTGCCTCCCAGACCCCCTGCCTCCCAGACCCCCTGCCTCCCAGACCCCCTGCCTCGGGCAGCGCACCCACAGCAGTTCCTGCTAATAGCTCACAGCAGCCCCTTATCTGGAGCAAGGCCCGCAGCTCACAGGAGCCACTTCTCCCAGTGGGCGAGGTAACCCTGGGGTGGACGGGTACACCGGGGAGGCGGGAGCACCCCACAGCCAGTGACTGATAGGAAGTACAAAAGGCCAGCCTCCTGGCTTCTAAGAGGGGCAGCTTATGCCAAGCTGGCAAACAAAACTGGTTAAGGAATCCAAAACTGACAAATGCCTTCAAACATTCCATCATATACCAATTAGCAGTAAATAAAAATTCAAATTAATCTGTCAAAACATAATGGACACTCAAATTAAAATAACTCTATTAACAAGAACATCTCGGGTATAGGACAACCTTCAAAACCAATTATGTTATTAAATAAAAACTCTAAATTTGTTCTTCAAGTTCTAAATCAGGCCTGTGGCTTTCAAGCAGTTATTTAGTATAAGAAAATTCCCGAACAGCAAAAGAATCCTAGAGACCCTGAATTAATTTTAACAGTTTTTTAACCAGAGTGACTTTTGAAGTCTTAAAACAATGAGAACATTCAAGAACTAGCTTTTTAAAAGTAGATATATTGCTAAAGCAATATATTTCTGATTCATATTTGGCAAAACTGGAATTAAAAAAAAATACATATTCCCCCCATGTAACATGAAATCCTAAAACACTTAGAACTCAATTTCAATTCAACCTATGAATTTCATATAGATGTTAGAAGAAAAGAATAAACTTACAGACCAGCGGTTTTGAAACATAAGTAGAGTCTTGAATTCTTCACTTACATTATTCTCACATATTTTATGCACCTTATTCTTGAACCAACAATTTTCATACAGCAATGGGAAGTATGTATGAAAATTATGTAATAATTACATATAAAGACCAAACTTCTGAAAATATTCTGCTATGATGTAAGCACCTGACATCAATGAAGGAATATTAACCCACTTTGGGGTTTATTTAAAGCTTCATAAAAGCATTTTAAAACATGTAATTAAAGCTTTCATCATCAGCATTTAAACGAATATGTTTAGCAATTCCCTGAGGTGAGGGAGGGGTTCTCAAAGTGAGATCTGGACTTGATTTTTAAAATTCTAATGTGGCAGTTTCTATATATTTATTTTACATCTGGCATGAAATAATGATTTGGTCATCAAGACTTTCACCGGGGTCATCATTAATAGCAATGCTCTTTAATTAAACTAATTCTATAATGATGTCTTTTTAATGAGAACAAATATAAGGTTGCTGTGTTAAAGTCACTCAGGGACACAAAACGCTGAAATAACAACTTAAAGAAAACATGCGTAAAGTAAGGGAGACTTTGAACACAAGACATGGAGGCTCTGTCAATGGTCACCATGATGAAACGGGTTTCACTACTTACAGAATCCAAGTATAGGTTGAGTTTCCCCTGATCGCTCTCCACTTTCTTCACTGTGTCGCTCAGAGGAATTGCATCTGACGGCACAGTGAAACCGCTGAGCAGGTTCACTTCCATGAGGGCCATGCCACTTCTTTCTGTGCCCAGAAACCTACATCGAAAGGAAAGGATGGAAGAAAACCCAAAAGCTGCTGGCAAACTATCTTCATAGAAAAGTTAAAACTGCCAAGTGTCATTTCAAATATTACTATATCGTTCCAATAAAAATCACTGCAGAAAACTGTAAAACAGGTCATCCTTTCCTTCCAGGTGTGAACGCCTTATCACTTCCAACCACAGGAGGAATAATGGTAGAAAATGTGTGCACTTCGCAGACAGTGCGAAATGCCTGCCATGCAACAGGCCTGGGTAGGTTGTGACAGGTACAACCTAGGTGCCCATTCAGCAGGCAACTCTGTTTTCGAGTGGTGACTCCAAACTGAATTGCATTTTCTCAAAAGCTGACAGCCCGAAAGGTTCCCGCAGGAAGCCAGGACTGACACAGAGGCATCGTTTACCACCACTTTGCAGCAGAGCTAGGCCAAGCCTTTAGCAACCTTGCCTTCATCTGGTTTTACGTCCTTCCCTTTGTTCCCCCGCAGACTTGGAGCACATTTTGTGTTTTCTTTGGCCACCTGGAGACAGGGACCAGCCTCGGAAAGTTTTATCACACCTCCTCGTTCCCTCACACTGCTGTACACAATGTCAGCATCAAAGCACCTGGGCACCAACAACATTTTGTCTCCTTTAAAGTAAATATTTTTCTAAAATGAAGAGCTGGCAAGAGCTTTCTGTTTGGAGCAGAAGGAGCCCAGCGTGGTTACGGGAAGGAGTGTGTCTCCAACATGAAAGGATCATAGCATTGTTAAGTGAATTCCTGGTGTCCTTTCCCGCAGCAAACCCCAGCAGGGCTGGCAGAGAATCTTGCTTTTTAGAGCAATGAACCGATGACCGATGGAAAAGCCATACAGTACAACTGCTGACTGCAGCTGGCTCAGCAATCCCAACTGTAAAGTCGCTTGATTCAAGAACTTTCTGCCTGGCCGGTGTGGCCAAGTGGTTGAGCAGTGGCCAATGAATTAGGAGGTTACTGGTTCGATTCTTGGTCAAGGCACATGCCCAGGTCATGGGCTTGATCCCCAGTAGGGGGCAGGCAGGAGGCAGCCAGTCGATGATTTTTCTCTCATCATTGGTGTTTCTCTCTCTCTCTCTCTCTCTCTCTCTCTCTCTCTCTCTCTCTCTCTCTCTCCCTCGCCCTTCCTCTCTGAAATCCATAAACAATGCTTTTAAAAAAAAATAACTTTCTAAAGGAGCTGCTCTCAAACTTGTGTGTGTGCTAGAATGAGCAGAAAGCTGAGGACCACAACTTCACAGACTCGCTCCACTATACCTTTGAGTGGAGCCTTTTTTCCTTATGATTTAACAAGATCCTCAGATGCACTGGATACAAACCAAATTTACAAACACCTTACACGTACTCCCAGAAGCTATACGTGCCTAATTATCCACGGTGAGACCTTCTAAATTGGAATATTTTCACTATCTAAAAAAAGAAAATGAAACTATTCTCTTCATTGAACTTGCCTGCTCTTATGAAATTTTGAGTTAAAAATATAACATTCACCCTAACTGGTTTGGTTCAGTGAATAGAGTGTCGGCCTTTGGACCAAAGGGTCTTGGGTTTCATTCCGGTCAAGGACACGTACCTTGGTTGCAGGGTCCTCCCCGACCCAGACCCTGGTCAGGGCTCGTGCAGGAGGCAACCAATCGATACGTTTTCTCTCACATCAATGTTTCTCTCTGTCTTTCCCTCTCTCTTCCACTCTCTCTAAAAATCAATGGAAAAATATCCTCAGGTGAGGATTAACAAATAAAATTTTTTAAAAAAATAACACTGAATACTAAATATGAACCTGGAATAATTGCTTAACATAAAAATGACATAAAAACAACCAGAAATAACCAATTTGGGTGTATTAAATGTGATTGGTTAATTTCCAGTTTTCATCCATTAGACCTGAGTTTTAGTAAATTTTTCCATGCAAAGTTCTTATAAGTACAAAGAAAACTTGTAAATAATGTTAGACACATTGAGAAATGCTTAAATATTATTAGCAGTTCACACATTTCTAGTTGAAGTCTAAAGTATAATGCATAACAAATCTTTGTTCAATGTAACTCCTTCTGTATTGATATAGTTAGATATATATAAATAAATCTTCAAATCTTTTCTGTTGTAAAGGGGAATGAGGAGAGTTAAACAGATACCAACCTTGTGCATACATTCAAATTCAAATGATTGATATCATCTTCATTATCTTTTACAGCAACAGCTAAGTCAAAGACTTCTTGACTTTGGATTGATTTTTGGTTTTTGGAAGACTCTGAATCTTTCACATTATAAAAAACATTTAGCTGCAAAAATAACAAATTAGCATTAATAACAAATTAGCAATAAATTGTTAGCAATAAATTACCATCATTATGTTTTCTAAATGTTAGGTAATGATTATCAACTACATTCACAAACTCCAACCTAGAAAAAAATTAGTTTTACTAGCTAACAAAGTATCATTAGTAACAAACATTGTTATGAAAGTTTATAAGTAATGATTTTTAAAACTGAGAAAAGTTTGCTAACATTCCAAAACAAGTGTCATAGATTATCATGAATGATAGTTATGGGTATTGTTTTCTTCCAAAGAATGTAAAACATTCCCTATCGGGAAAAAGTGAAACTACTGCCAACTTTCTTTCTTTATTATTATTTCTTCTTAATCCTCACTTTAGGGTATTTTTTCCCTTGAGTTTCAGAGAGTGAAAAGGGTTGGGGGAGGAGAGAGAGAAACATCTATTGCCAACTTTCTTAAGAGTGTCCACAAATTTCTAAACTCTGCTGCCCAACTGAAGTCATCTTTCACACACTGGGACCTTAGAAACTCTAAGATAAAACAAAGCCAAAACATCTAAGAGCCTTGGTGGGACAGAAACCTATTCAACTGCTCAGGATTCTTTTTTTATCATATATCTTTCAGAGATGATAAAATAAATAACAGTTTTCAAGTCAACTGGGTCTTTTCCAGCATATACATACTCTACGTCCATCAATAATGTGAGGTGCTGTGTGGACACTGGGGAGTGTGAAAACCAGTGTTTTACTCAAATGAATCCTAAGATCAGAAGCTTGGGAAAATTTTCTAGGCCTGCCTCATGCCACGTTGAACTGGAATCTAAATTTTTTTACCTCTTCCACATTTTTTGATCCAAGGTTCATAAGCCTTCCTATTGCTATGTAAGTTGTATTTTTTTTCTGCTTTATACTTAAATCACACACATAGAGAACTAAACCTCTAATTCCCATTGTGGATGTACATACTATTAAAAATCCTTTCTCTGAGCCTTCATCTTTTAAACCCAAGATTTCCAACTTTTCATTCTGCCACTCCTAGCTCAAATCCTTCATCCCCTTGATCATTCTTGTTTTCTCACCTTGGAAATTCTCCAACTCTTTCTTTAACTACAACTAAAATTACATAGAGTATTTTTGGAGCAGTTGAAGGAATGGTTTCATAAATTTGGAGAGATGATCACTATTACTTTCATCATCCCTCGTCCAGTGGCATGCAGTTGTCCTTTAAGAACCAATACCATCGGACACAAACAAGGACTATTAAATTTGTCCCCTGGGACATAAGTAATGTCATCTATAACTAAGTATTAGGGTTTATGTTTGGCCCACAATAAAGTTCAACTGCTCACTCAGAGAACTTCAAAAGATCTTGCAGCTTATTTCCAACAGCTTAGCATTTTATTGCTCAAAAGAAGTTAACATTTACTGTAAAACTGAAAGTTTTCTTTGCCATTCTTTTTCCAGGGCCCTTAGAAAAATATCAACTAGAGGAAATCTCAAGATTTATTCCAGCGTGACCTTCTTTCTGCAATGTTTTTCTCTATCATGCGCAGTGCCTTTTAGTCCCTGCCTTTTGTTTTCTGCACGTTGATAAACACATAGGACTGATGAACATTCTGACCAGTAGGTGCCATATTTACCGCTGTGCCCTTCAAACCTCAAGTGAAAATCACTTGGCTTAAGGAATTTGTGTACATTTGGTTTATCGAGAATGAGTGCCAACCAATTTGGTGACTAAAGTATACTTACATAATTTTCCAATTGTATCTAAAATATCCTGTGTATCTACTTTCAGATTTACTGTTTGCATTGAAAGATGGCTTAGGAATGAGAATTTTCACCCGGTCTTTGTTAGTAAAGACCAATACAAACTCTTCGCTCTTTTTTCTTTCAGTCTTTTTCATTGAATACCATTCCTTTTAACTGTGATCATTTTCCCTTGATTTTTAAAAAACATTCACTTGTTCTGAGTATCAGAAAAATTAATCTGAGAATTATTTGGAAGTTCCCAAATTATACCTAAGCTTCTGCCTTACTTAGCAAGTGTTTCTGCTCTCTTGTCTAGAACAACTGTCCTGGTGTTTTAAAAAAGTCCATTTTCTGTATAATAGCCTTTTTTTTTTTTTACTTTCTCAGTAAATCTTTCAGGGTTTGTTTGGTTTGTTTTTCTAATCAAGCACATAATCATTGTTGGCCCTATCACATATTATATTGGGTTTCTAATGAAATGATTTTTAGTTCTTATGATTTTCATGTATTATTTAGTATAATAATTATTTCATCCTATATTTCATCCTGTATTTTTCATGCTACTTTCATTTTATTCTAATCCCTATTGCATGATAAAAGGTAGATTTCTTTGGATTTTCTTCCTGTACCAGAACATTAAGCATATCATGCTCTAGTACAGGACACATTTCCTATCTTTAGGTCAATTACTTGTAATGCCATGTTGACCTTTATATTGTTTGATGAATATTAAGTTGTAAGTAAAATGCATATTTATTTATCAAGTCATAGCATTAAAATTCAGAGCTCTATTTTCATAAAATAATGTGGGAGTTCCCAACAATTCACAGGAATAGTGTTGGAGGATTTTCGTCCTCACTTCAAGCTGTATATAATAACCAAGAATTATTTATCCAATAGATTATCAATCCATAGAGTTGCTGTCTATTCTCCAGCTAATAACGTCTCTAATAGTGATTTATCTTGCCTAACTCATATAAATAAATCACTAAGGATCTATACATTGTCTAACTTAAAGATTTAGCAGTGCCCCAAACCAAAGAATTGTTATAACAAGTCATATTTAACCAAATATTATTACATACCTGACAAACAGCAAATCCATAACCATCTGCGGAAATATTAACTTCAATTGGCACTGCCACAGCAAGCTGAATAAAGGTGGGGGAAAGTGAATAAGGCAAATTTCCCATATCTAGGTCCTTCCAAGTAGCACAAGAGGTCAGTGTGATTCCTCATTATGGATACAGTGTGAGCAATCTGTGGAAAGCTCTAAGAACTTTACAGGGCCTCACATATCAAAAGCTCTGGGTCAACCGTGACAGAAGTGAAGTTAGAGAAAGTAGCGCCCACTCTTCACACGCCCTCGCCTCTGCCCTTTAGAAAAGCACATTAGCACTAGGGGTAGGCCTGCCCTTCTTTAGGGGCTGATGCATGAAAGACAAGAAACACGCCAGCTCTCTCCACTGACCTCCCTTAGTCAGTGCCTAATCCCTTGGTCATGCTGGGCACCCAGTGACACATCATCATTGCCTATGACTAAGGTTATTCCTTCTTTTCCTTTGCCATAACCCCTCTTCCTCAGTTTCCAGCCTTGGAATTATTACTTTCATCCATTACGCTCAAGTTCCCACAAGGTTACCCAGGGAGATAAGGTTAGGGTCTAGCATAGGCCTTTATTCCATATCAAAGTAAGAATTCTAAATACTGGTTTTATCAATTCTCTAATGAGGACAGGTGGGGCAGCTGAAAAGAACATGGTCTTTGAAACCATGGGTTCAAGTCGTAGCTCTACTGTTGTTAGTAGCATGATCTTGAGCAAGTTTTTAACCTCTCTCGGCCTCAGTTTTATCATGTGTACAATAGGGATAAAAGTAAGAAAATATCTGCTGGATGGAACTTACTTCTTAGTGCTGGTTTGAGAAATAAGTGCAGTAGCACATGTAAAGAAATTGAGCACGATTCCTGCAAAGAATAGTATCTCAATGGGTGTTCATTCTGGTCCCAATATGTCAGTGCCCATGTTTTCTCCTTTTCAAAATTCCCATCCCCTCCTCCCTTCCCCAGCTCAGCAAATTCAACCAAAGGAGTGTGCTCCTTCCTCCCAGTCGCTACAGGGCTCTGGGAACAAGTCTTTGTTGAAGTCAATAGAACAGAGTTAAAACCATTTTCTACCCTACGGAGTCATCTGCACAGAATTTTAAATAACCACCCCTTGTCCACACCTCTGCCGACTGGAGGATAAAGTAGTTCTGTGTGTCAATCAGAAACTTTATAGGACTTGGTGCCACAGACCCCGTTATGGTCACTTGCATATGTGTCCCTTCTGTGTTCATCAGGACTGCAAATTCAGACAGGGCCTTCAAGGCCACAATGGTGTCCTGTTGAGAAAAGAAAACCATGTGTGTATATAAGTATACATCAAGGTCAAATACAGTAATGTTTAGGAACCCCGCTATACAGTCATCCCCCTTCCCTGAGAGTGGAAGTCTCCTTTATTCAACTTTGAATCTCCTTGAGAGGCTCAGAAAATATCGGCTGGACAGAACTCACCATCTACAATATCAGTTACCACGGATGGGAAAATGGCTAATACAGATGGGGAACTAATTTATTCCCTATAAATATCAGAGGCGATGTTTATATCCATGATGAGAAAAAGTTAAAATGAGTAATTTAAACCTTTGGCTTAAGTTACTTAACTTTTAAACTGCTAAGTAATTTGATGAAGTCATGAAAAAAAAGCAACTACATACTTCCTAAAGCTATGGATGGATGGGTGGATGGATGGATGGATGGATAATAAATTTAAAACTGTCATGACTGCCCTAGCTGGTTTGGCTCAATGGATAGTGCGTCGGCTGCGGACTGAAGGGTCCCAGGTTTGATTCCGGCCAAGGGCACATGCCTGGGTTGCAGGCTCAATCCCCAGTAGGGGGCATGCAGGAGGCAGCCTATCAATGATTCTCTCATCATTGATGTTTCTCTCTCTCTCCCTCTCCCTTCCTCTCTAAAACCAATAAAATATACTGAAAAAAATAAATAAATAAAAACTGTCATGACTCACCTGGGTAGATACAAAACCTCCCAAGCTGTTTCTTTGCCTGCTCAGCCACCTCATAATTGCGATTCCATCAGAAACCCGATTCTGCAGGAAGTGTGAGTGCAGCGCATAGGCTGCGACTTCGATATCCAGGGATCTGGGCTGCCAGGACTCAGAAAGTCCGGATGCTGATGACACCCAGAATAGCATGTCTCCTGCAAGAGAAAAGTCATGCCAGAATGACCAATGACAGAAAACCTACATTTAATACCATTAAATATCCTTACACTGGTCCAAGTTCTAGTTGGATAACATAAAATGATTTCTATTGCTTTATATGTATATATGTATGCCAAATAAAACATGTATATGTAAACACACACATGCATGCACAGATATAAACATGTACTTATACATCACTTTTTAAACTATTGAAACATAAATTTTCATTCTTTCCCTATTGGTTATATGTGAGGATGTTCTGATGAAAATATTTTCCCAAAAGATATCCATATGTTTGGCTCTAGACTCAATAGCTATAAATAAAAGAAAAAAACATACTATATTCCAGAAAATAATGTACATAACTTTTCTGAACAGGCCATCACAAAAATATTTTAGAATACATTGGAAAGAACCCTGCTCTGGGAATCAGCCATTAACCAGCTCTAATGTTCTGGGAAACCTCTCCTTCATTATCTGAAAGTTGGTGTTATAAGTTCCAAATCCAAGCCCCCAAGAAAAAAATGAGGGGCCCTGGCCAACTCAACAATCTCCTAGAGATATTCCTACGAGCCCCTGGAGGAGCATCCTATTTGGTGCCCCCCCCTCAAATATTACTGTTTAGATGATGAGTACACTTGGGTGGAATGTATAATAACTGCCAAGCAGAGGAGAAGCTACGTCAAGGACTGCTTCAGCCTCTGTGCAATAATCTTTATCCCCAGCACAACAATAGGTGATAAGGATTCAATCTGTTACAGCCTCAGAAGTCTCAAAATACTTTCTACAGTTATCCCTTCTTGAATTAACAGAGCTTTGAAATAGCTGTTTCAGCCCACTCATCCCCATTTCTATCTATCTAACTACACATTCACAAGTGCACGCACACACACACACACCACACACACACACACACACACACACACACACACACACACCCTGAATCCCTGACTGTAGAGGCCATTTGGGAAGTGACAACATCTGTAGGTTTTGCCCTGCTGTAGCCCCTAAACCGGTGGTCCTCAACCTGTGGGTCACAACCCCTTTGGGGGTCGAACAACCCTTTCACAGGGGTCGCCTAAGACCATCGGGAAAACACACATGTAATTACATATTGTTTTTGTGATTAATCACCATGCTTTAATTATGTTCAATCTGTAACAATGAAAGTACATCCTGCATATCAGATATTTACATTACGACTCACCACAGTAGCAAAAAATTACAGTTATGAAGTAGCAACGAAAATAATTTTATGGTTGGGGGTCACCACAACATGAGGAACTGTATTAAAGGGTCGTGGCATTAGGAAGGTTGAGAACCACTGCCCTAAATAGTCCCCATTCAAAAATATATATATCCTACCCATCATTCACTAACAGCATTTTTCTGGCATTTGTGTTTCTATTAATTACCATTGTGGTTTCCATTTTTAAACATGGACCATGCAGCAAGCACTGTGCATTATCTCATTTAATCTTCACAGCAACCCTTAAGTTGGTGTCGCTCCAATTTTACAGTTCAGAAAACTGCAGCTCACAAAGGGGAGTAGCAGAGGCAGAATTTGAACCCAAATCTCTCATAAACCAAGGTCTTAAAAACCATTCAAGGCCACCAAACCAGAAATGGTATCAGAAAACTACAAGGGTAACTGACATCTGGTAGAATGTATCCAAAAGAAGAAACTACCCATACCCTGAAATTCTCTGAAAAACTCTTGGGGGGAGTAGAAGCATCATGGCCATGTCATAATCCTCTGTGCTTCATGCTTCATCCCATTTAGAAGATGTAAATTAATCAACTTCATATCTGGCTTACAAAACTCTCTCACATCATTTAAATATCTCCTAATGCCCAACAGTCTAACAACCTCCAATAAATAGGACCTGCATGTTACCCCCTTTTTTAAAATATATTTTTATTGTTGATAGTATTATAGATATCTCCCATCCCACCCCCTCCCTGTACTCCCCTCCACCTCCAGGGGTGGGCAAACTTTTTGACTCGAGGGCCACAATGGGTTCTTAAACTGGACCGGAGGGCCGGAACAAAAGCATGGATGGAGTGTTTGTGTGAACTAATACATGTTAACACTGCTGCTGGTGAAGGAGCGGAGGGGAGAGCAAGAGAACCCTCCGCTCTTTCGGCTCCGCGGGCCGGATAGAACAGCCGAACGGGCCGGATCCGGCCCGCGGGCTGTAGTTTGCCCACGGCAGAAGCCCCTGCTCACCCCACCCCCAGGGTCTTCACTACCCCACTGCTCGTGTCCATGGGCTACGCATATACCTTCCAGTTCTGCTCTCTGAATCAAGATATCCAAAGCTTCCGCGGCTTTCGGGCTCCCCAGGAAGGACAGCGCATACGTCGTAAGAGCCAGAGTATAATTGTCTGAGATTCCCCTGAGGAACTCAGACTCCAGAAACTTGATAGAGTTTTTCACATCAAGATGAGGCTTGAAAGAAAAAAAATATATATATTTTACCATTCAAAAGAACCCCAAAAGTATTTTCAAGCATTTATTCAAAAAATAATTTCAGCGTCCAGGAAGCACCCGACTTTTGACCTAGGCAATGGGAATCAACAATGATCGTGGACATGCATGGATTTGCCATGTGTTTAAACCATAACGCTACTTTTCCCGCTTTTGAAAGTAAATAGGCACCGTGCCTTACAGGAAATAAACAGTAGAACTTTTTGCCAGGGTTTCTCCCGTTGGACATCATGAATTCAGATTCAAGCAGACAATGTAGTTAAGGGAAGATACTTCGCATATGTGATCTCAGGTGTTGAAGCTCTGAATTCAGGGGAAAGTTTCTCTTCTGCACACCTAGACCTGGGCTAGGAAAATAGTAGGAGCTTAATCTAGAGAATGGCTGGTTTTGATCATGTGAAATGCAGTCGGCATTAAGCAGTAAAGGCATCAATCACTGAGACAGTTCTGGAGCGAAATTAAGCTCATTAGCATAACTTTCCACGTACACTCATTCTCAAGCAGACATCCATGCCCATTTAACACGCTTTTTAGAGTGTGGGTGTGCTTTGTACTAAATGAGCAGACACTGTAATTGCTCCATAATATTTTAGAAATAAAAAAAATCCTTCACAACCTAGATTTAATAAAATGCACTCCCAAATTCTGAAGAATTGTCTGTCCCCTAAGAAATTAACCTTTCCAACAATAAAATAGGAATTGACTTAGCTTACCAACAGCAAGTACAACAACACTTATACTGGAAAGCATTTTAAGAATTCTCCTCGTTACTCTGAGAAAATGGGTCAATATTTTTATTTTCAGATTTTGGAATGTGGTCATAAATGCAAAGCAGAAGGATGCCCAAATTCATACTTCAAATGTGAAATGAAATACAAAATTCCCTAAGTTTCCAGACACATATTGGACCCATCCAAACCTACCTCTCCTGTGATTCCCCACCCATCATTTATGAAATCAAAGATGAAATACCTGATACTTTCTATAACTCAGGAGAGAAGTCACAATATAAGCTGTAAGCGTTACTGGACTTTTATTGCCACCTTGAAGCTCACTGTGGATCACTCTTCCTGGCTCCCAAAATTCACCATTGGATTTCTGACGTCCTTTGAGCCATGTATATATTCTGTGTAACACATTCTGATCAATATCTATGTAAAGATCAGCTTCAAGGAAACATCGTAAAACAAAGGCTGACAACCTTGGAGGAAGGGAGTGGAGGGAAATGACATAAAATACAATTAATAAAGTCCTCCAAATAACGCTGAGCAAGAAAACACCAACAATAGCAACACTTTTTTCCCCATCAGAAGAGTCACCCAAGGGAGACTCCCCGAAGAAGAAACAAAGGGAAGGACACAATAAGGAGGTAACACAAACAACTCCGCCTACCTGGTAGACCTAGTTCCCACTTGAGTGTGGTCAAGAAATTTCAGGTCAACTCACATCATCTCAGGCTTAGAAAGGAATTTAGAAATCATCTAATAAGGACTCATTATTTGATAGATTGAGAATTTGACATTCCAAGAGAGTTAAATAAATTGTCCAAGATTACTCATCTTTGGACTGTTCTGGGTATTTACCAAGGATGAACTTATTACATACTTCTCTTAGCCCTAAAGACATGAATAAAGTACATATAGGTCACAAACTGCCATACTTTTCAGGAGAGAAAATGGATATTTTCTTTCCCATAGGACAGGAGGCAGCAAACTAAAGTCTATGGGCTAAATCTGTTGGGCTAGGTCTGGTCCTTGGGCCAAATACAGCAGTCTGTTTTGGGTGTTGTTGGGTTGTTTTTTTTTTTACCTCTCCCCACTCCATCCTCCATCTGAAAATTTGTTTTAAAGGTATAAAAGGAAAAAGAGAGGAATGAGAGGAGAGGGAAGAACATGCTGCAGAGACACCATGTGGCCTATATGCCTAACATACTTACTCTCTGAACCTTTACAGAAAAAGCTGGCTGATCCCCGCTACAGAACACTAAGTATTGAGGTGAAAAGAATGTCAAGCAATAAAACACTGAAACCTTTCTATTTTTGGATCTATATCCTGACTCATGCCAAAAAGAAAATTTGAACCAGATCTGTTTCATCCTATAAAAGATTTAGTGTGGTAAATATTATTAATATTCAATAATATCCAGTTCCCTTTTACTTTCAGGATACAGAGGAATTCACTTTCTTGCCTCCCTGAAGTGAAACATGACCATGTGGCCAGCTTTGATAATGACAAAGTGAAAAGAAATGGTACACCCAGGCTGACCCATCCAATTGCCAGAGCTGCGCATTAAAGCCTGAAGCTTCCCGGTGAGGTGAGATGGTGGCAGCTGAAGCATAGACGGCAGTGCCCCCTGCTGGCCCACAGTGGAAATGCAGCATGTGAAAGAAAACCTCTGTTGTAAATACTGTAAGCTACTGAGATTTAAGGGGTGGTTACCATAGCATGCCCTGTCCAACCCGACTGATACAGTCAGTCTTTTTCTGAGTGAAATATAGAATTGAAGATAGTAAGGAAAAATCAAGGAGAGAGAGCAATCATCCAAAATCAGCCATGCAGAGATTCCATTCTGGAAGAAACTCAAGATACTCATTACTTAATCCCACACTCATAAAAATAACGTTAAACAAACTACACTGACTGCCTTAACAAAAAATTCATGTTGATCATATAAATTAAAGAAAAAATTATGTCGCAATCACCCGGTATTTCTAACTGAATTTTCTTGTCAGCCCTACCATCATCGTGTGGTATTTTTATTTTTTGCTTTTTCCAAAAGAGGACTTATGACCTATCTTTTCTACACAAAAACACTTGCTTTGTTAGTGTTTTAAAATCATATTTAAAAAGGAGAATCTCTTTTAAAGCCATGCTATGGGGAAAACAGCCTCAGGGCCTATATATACAACACATCTACCAATTTCATGGCCATCGTGACCTAGTGAGGGCCCATTCCATGACAAGGATTTGCTCTGTTAGCAAGAACACTTACCAAGTGCTCCCAGAAGGGTCATCGTTCCCAAAGGCACTGAAAGAGCCATCTTCCCTTTGATAGAGAAGTTCTCTCTGGTAACCTTGAAGACACCAAAATAGATCATCAATGTAATCAACTTGCAATGACTGGCAGTTTCTAATCATGTTTTCATACCGAGGAAACACGGGTAGAGAATAGGAAAGAAGACAAATTCAAATCAGCAACTAATATAAAATATTTTCCATGTTAAGTCCTGTGGAAAATGTAAAATACCAGCATTTTTTCAGCAGAATGCAAAAAAATAACAATTGTGATATCCCCAAATTAAAGTAAATTCAGAAGAATACTATAACATAGACAATAATTCTAGCCATTCAAAAGCAAGCTAACTGAAGGCAGAGTTTTCTTTAACTCTGCAGTTTCCAGTCCAATGCTTTCAATACTTAGTCGCCAAAAATTGCTGGATAGCTAAGAAAAAAATCTAGAATTTCAAATTAAAGTTTAAAGCTAAAACAGAAAATAAAAATGCTTTCTAGTTTTAGGCCAGCAACAGAGGGATTTGGAGAAAGGGAGAATTATTAAATAATCGAAGACAATGCCTCTAAAACTTTTTTGCCATGGCCAACTGAGGTAAATCAAAGACCAATTGGTCTGCTCAATTCTAAGTTCTCACTTAAGAAAAAACAACTTGATGGTGGTAATGAAGTCTCACTATAGAAGTAAATTGGGGAGGGGGTTAAGGTTCATGTGTCTGTTTTAATTAAAACAGATGTTTCATATTTGCAAATAAATGGTTGCAAAAAAGAGGCGCATGTTTCATAGCTGCCGAGCGAAATCATAGGCCCAAAACTAAAGACCCACCAAACAACCACAACAGACTAACTTGCTAAACATGAAATTAAAATAGCAATAATTTATCATTAAATATCAAGCATGAGCAACAGCCAAAAGCATTTCCAACTCCAGGCATTATCAATAATTCTCTAATAACCAAGAATTCTTCCTGGAAATGGCAGGATTCCACCACAGGCAGGGGAGGACACACACTATGACCTTGCAGCGTCCATGTAGAGCCCAGCAACCATGAACATTTGTAATAAGTTGATCTTAACCCCTAGTGAAGTCTAGCAGTAAAAATTTTTACTTTATAAACACCACATTTTAGAAACATCAATAATTATAGTTATTCACTAGAGGCCCAGTGCACGAAATTTGTGCACTGGGTGGTGGGGGGGAGTGTCCCTCAGCCCAGCCTGCCCCCTCTCACATACTGGGAACCCTCAGGCGTTGACCCCCATCACCCTCCAATCGAAGGATCGGCCCCTTGCCCAGGCCTGATGCCTCTGGCCTAGGCGTCCGGCCTGGGCAGCGAGGACCCGCAGCTGCAGCGGCCCTGCGATCGTGGGCTTCGCTTTAGGCCCAGGCAAGGGGCCCCTAGCTCCTGGGACTGCCAGTTTCGACCGTGCCCAGCTCCCATCGCTGGCTCCACCCCTACTTCCTGCTATCACTGGCCAGGGCGGCAAAGGCGCCTGATTCTCCGACCATGGCTGGGGGGCAGGGCAAAGGTGGCTCCAGGGCCGCCTTTGCCCTGCCCCCCAGCTCTTAGCTCCCCCCTGGGTTTCCGATCACTGTCAGTGGCAGGGGGCTTCTTCCTGCTTTCCCTTTCGCCTCCCTGCATTGTGCCTACATATACAAATTAACCGCCATTTTGTTGGCAGTTAATTTGCATATAGCCCTGATTAGCCAATGAAAAGGGTAGCTCGTACGCCAATTACCATTTTTCTCTTTTATTAGTGTTGATATCTGATTAACAAAACATAAGCATTAATATTTTTAAAGTAGTTAACCTGCTCTTGCCATGTCCCAAATTTTTCTCCATGAGTCTTTCACAAGAAACCCTAGATCTGAGTAGCTGATTTAAACTACCGTAAAACAAAGCATTCGGAAAACAAGACACTGTCTCATGGTGATCTTTAAGACCTATGGTAAAAGAAATAGAGATACCATTTAAATGATGGCAGAATTTTGCTTAATTTGAAGAAGGGGATATTGGGTTATAATTTATATGTTTAAAACTAAAATATTGTGGCACAGTAATTAAATAGCCAACCTTTATCCAACACTGATTATGTGTCAGGAACTGCTCAAAGCCCTTTCAGGACCCAGCTAATCCTCAGGACAACCCTATGATGTAGATGCCATTAGTATCCCTTTTCAAAGATGATAAAACTGGACCGTGGATACACCATGTGCACACAGCTGGTGGGTATTGAAGATAGGCCTTAGCCAAGATCTCTTTGTGTGCAACTGCTGTTTCCTATTAATTCAGAGACCGCTTTCAATGACTTATGTATGAAAAGTCCTTAGCACAGCACTTTTTCCAGGGCAAGCTCTCAATAAGCAACAGCTATCATTTCAACCGCCCAGTTATTTTTCAAAATTGGTCAATTTGACTACAAAACACTTTATTTTAAATTTTTCATGGCAAACACACTATTAGAGCAAAGTTAAAAGACAGGTGATGAATTAGAAGAAAATATTTGCAGCCTATAAGAGAAACAAATGGCTAATATCCCTAATAACAAATTTTATGTATATGTTTATATATAATTACAATATATATATATATCACTTTTAAATTTAAAAAGGAAAATTTTTAGATCCCTTATAGGGAAAAAATGAATAAAAGACAAGAACAGACATTTTATTAAAAAAACAAAGAAAGATGGACCTTAATATGTGAAAAATATTCATCTTCATAATAAGCGAAATGCAAATGAAAGCTACACTGAGATACCATTTCTCACCCATCACCTTAGCAAAGATTCAAAAGCTTGACCATTCATTCTGTCCGGGAGGCTGTAAGGAGACCAGGATCCTCATCATTGCTGGGGGGATTCAAAATGGTACAACTCCTGTGTAGGAAAACGTCTATACCTTGTAACCCAATAATCCTACTTCTAAGAATCCATCCTAAAGATACACCTCCAACAATATAGACATATCCATACAAAAGTTTATTCATTGAAGCTTTATTTGTAATTGCAAAAATATTGGAAATGACCTAAATACCTCCAAATTAGACTCTGGTTGAACACAATGTAGTGCATACTCACAATGCAGTACTATGCAGCTGTGAAAAAGAACGAGAGCTATTTCTCTGAACTTATGTGTAGTAATTTGCCGGATATATTATTAAGTGAAAAAGGCAAAGTCTAAAATAGCATATAACTTTTTTTGTAAGAAAAAGAACCAAGAAAACATATGTGCAGATGTTCATTTCTGCAGAGAGAGAGAAAGAAACTAGAAACTAATGAAGTAAGTTACATACAAGGGATCTCCCATTAGATTGTCAAATGACTTCTCAACAGAAACACATCAGGCCAGAAAAGAATGGACTGAAATTTACAAAGTGATGCAAAGCAAAGGACTGAATCCAAGAATACTCTATCCAGCAAGGCTATCATTCAAACTTGAAGGGGAAATAAGAAGCTTCACAGACAAAAAAAGACTAAGGGAGTTTGTCACCACCAAGCCAGCAATGCAAGGAATGCTAAAGGGACTGGTATAAAAATAAGAAATAAAAAGCTCAGAAAGAAAACAGCCACACAAAAAAAGAAATGGCTACAAACAAGTACCTTTCAATAATAACTTTAAACATAAACGGACTAAATGCTCCAACCAAAAGACATCGAGTGGCTGAATGGATAAAAAAACATGACCCATACATCTGCTGTCTACAAGAAACCCACCTCATTAGAAGGGACTCACACAGACTGAAAGTGAAAGGATGGAAAAATATCTTTCAGGCAAATGGAAAGGAAAAGAAAGCTGGGGTAGCAATACTTATATCGGACAAAATAGACCTCAAAGTGAAGGCCTTAACAAGAGATAAGGAAGGCCACTTCATAATACTAAAGGGATCAATACAACAAGAAGATATAACCCTGGTAAACATATATGCACCCAATGTAGGAGCACCCAAATTCATAAAAAAACTCCTGGAAAATATCAAAGGAGAGATCGACAACAATACAATCATAGTAGGGGACTTTAATACACCATTGACAGCACTGGATAAGTCCTATAGACAAACAACCAGCAAAGATACAGCAATCCTAAATGACTCACTAGATCAGATGGACTTAATAGACATCTTCAGAACACTTCACCCCAAAGCCAGAGAATATACGTTCTTCTCAGGTGCTCATGGGACATATTCAAAAATAGACCACATATTGGGTCACAAGCAAAGTATCCCCAAATTCAAGAAGATTGAAATCATAAAAAGCGTCTTCGCAGACCACGATGGCATAATATTAGAAATAAACTACAATAAAAACAACCCAAAATACTCAAACACCTGGAAGCTGAATAGCATGCTATTAAATATTGATTGGGTTACCAATGAGATCAAAGAAGAAATTAAAAACATCCTGGAAACTAATGACAATGAAAACACAACAATCCAAAACCTATGGGACACATTGAAAGCAGTCCTGAGAGGGAAGTTTATAGCTCTACAGGCCTATCTCAAAAAACAAGAAAAAATGGTAGTAAATCATCTAACTCTACAACTCAAAGAATTAGAAAGAGAGCAACAAGAAAACCCCAGAGTGAGCAGAAGGAAGGAGATAATAAAGATTAGAGCAGAAATAAATGACATAGAGACCAAAAAAACAATACAGAAAATCAATGAAACCAAGAGCTGGTTCTTTGAAAGGATAAACAAGATTGACAAACCTCTAGCCAGACTCACCAAGAAGCAGAGAGAGAGGACCCAAATAAATAAAATCAGAAACGATAGAGGCGAAATAACAACAGACCCCACAGAAATACAAATGATTGTTAAAAAATACTATGGACAGCTTTACTCCAACAAACTAGACAACCTAGAGGAAATGGACAAATTCCTAGAAAAATACAGCATTCCAAAACTCAATCAGGAAGAATCTAAAAATCTCAACAGGCCAATAACTATGGAAGAAATTGAAGCAGTCATCAAAAAGCTTCCATCAAACAACAGCCCAGGACCAGACGGCTTCACAGGGGAGTTTTACCAAACATTCAAGGAAGAACTAAAACCTATCCTCCTCAGACTACTACAAAAAATTCAAGAGGAAGGAACACTTCCAAGCTCATTCTATGAAGCCAGCATCACCCTAATACCAAAACCAGGTAAAGACAACACAATGAAAGAGAATTACAGGCCAATATCCCTCATGAACATAGATGCCAAAATCCTCAACAAAATCTTAGCAAATCGGATCCAGCAGTACATCAGAAAGATCATACACCATGACCAAGTAGGATTTATCCCAGGCATGCAAGGATGGTACAATATCCGCAAATCAATAAACGTGATACATCACATAAACAAATTGAAAGAAAAAAACCACATATTCGTATCAATTGATGCAGAAAAAGCATTTGACAAAATTCAACACCCATTTTTGATAAAAAACTCTCAGCAAGGTGGGAGTAGAAGGATCATACCTCAACATAATAAAAGCCATACATGACAAACCCACAGCCAACATCATACTCAACGGACAAAAACTAACACCATTTCCCCTAAGAACAGGAACAAGACAGGGATGCCCCCTCTCACCACTCCTGTTCAACATAGTACTGGAAGTGTTAGCCATTGCAATTCGGCAAGAAGAAGAAATAAAAGGCATCCAAATTGGAAAAGAGGAAGTAAAACTGTCCTTATTTGCAGACGACATGATATTATACATACAAAACCCTAGAGATTCCATCAAAAAGCTACTAGACTTAATACATGAATTTGGCAATGTAGCAGGATACAAAATTAACCCCAAGAAATCTGAGGCATTTCTCTACACCAATAGTGAACTTTCAGAAAAAGAGATTATAAAAACAATCCCGTTTACCATTGCACCGAAAAAACTAAGCTACCTAGGAATAAACTTAACTAAAGAGGTAAAAGACCTCTACTCAGAAAACTACAGGACGTTGAAAAAAGACATAGAGGAAGACATAAACAGATGGAAGAACATACCGTGTTCATGGATTGGTAGAATCAACATCATTAAAATGTCCATACTACCCAAAGCAATCTATAAATTCAACGCACTTCCCATTAAAGTACCAACAGCATACTTCAGAGATCTAGAACGAACTTTCCAAAAATTCATCTGGAATAAAAAAAGACCCTGAATAGCTGCAGCAATCCTGAAAAAGAACAAAGTAGGTGGGATCTCAATACCAGATATCAAGTTGTATTACAAAGCCACTGTTCTCAAAACTGCCTGGTACTGGCACAAGAATAGGCATATAGATCAATGGAATAGAATAGAGAGCCCAGAAATCGGCCCGAACCAATATGCTCAATTAATATTTGACAAAGGAGGCAAGAACATACAATGGAGCCAAGATAGTCTCTTCAATAAATGGTGTTGGGAAAATTGGACAGATATATGCAAGAAAATGAAACTAGACCACCAACTTACACCATACACAAAAATAAACTCAAAATGGATAAAGGACTTAAATGTACGACAGGATACCATAAAAATTCTAGAAGAATCCAAAGGCAACAAAATCTCAGACATATGCCGAAGCAATTTCTTCACTGACACAGCTCCTAGGGCACTTGAAACTAAAGAAAAAATGAACAAATGGGACTACATCAAAATAAAAAGCTTCTGCACAGCAAAAGAAACCATCAACAAAACAACGAGAAAACCCACTGTGTGGGAAAACATATTTGCCAATGACATATCTGATAAGGGCCTAATCTCCAAAATTTATAGGGAACTCATACAACTTAACAAAAGGAAGATAAACAATCCAATCAAAAAATGGGCAAAGGACCTAAATAGACACCTTTCAAAAGAGGACATTCAGAAAGCCAAGAGACATATGAAAACATGCTCAAAGTCACTAATCATCCGAGAGATGCAAATCAAAACAGCAATGAGGTACCATCTCACACCTGTCAGACTGGCTATCATCAACAAATCAACAAACGACAAGTGCTGGAGAGGATGTGGAGAAAAAGGAACACTTGTGCACTGCTGGTGGGAATGCAGACTGGTGCAGCCACTATGGAAGACAGTATGGAGTTTCCTTAAAAAACTGAAAATGGAACTCCCATTTGACCCTGTGATCCCACTTCTAGGAATATATCCCAAGAAACCAGAAACACCAATCAGAAAGGATATATGCACCCCTATGTTCATAGCAGCACAATTCACCATAGCTAAGATTTGGAAACAGCCTAAGTGCCCATCAGTAGATGAATGGATTAGAAAACTGTGGTACATCTACACGATGGAATACTATGCTGCTGTAAAAAGGAAGGAACTCTTACCATTTGCAACGTCATGGATGGAACTGGAGAGCATTATGCTAAGTGAAATAAGCCAGTCAATAAAGGAAAAATACCACATGATCTCACTCATTCATGGACAATAGAGACCATTATAAACTTTTGAACAATAATAGATACAGAGGCAGAGCTGCCTCAAACAGATTGTCAAACTGCAGCGGGAAGGCCGGGGAGGGTTGGGGGGCAGGAGGTAGGGGGGTAAGAGATCAACTAAAGGACTTGTATGCATGCATATAAGCATAACCAATGGACATAAGACACTGGGGGATAGGGGAGGCTAGGGGACTGTCTAGGGCGGGGGGATAAAATGGATACATATGTAATACCCTTTGTAATACTTTAAGCAATAATAAAAAAAAATAAAAAATAAAAAAAATAAAAAATAAAAAAATAAAAAAAAAAGAAACTAATGAAGTAAGTTACCTACAAGGATAGGGAGAAGGGATACAAGAGTTACATATTCCTTTGCATATACCTTTTAGAAAAGGTTTGACTTTTGGAGGAATTGTTCTACATATTCAAAAAATAAAAAAAGGAAGGAAAAAAAGTTAAACTTTTGGAAGAAAAAAAAAAACACAGCAAAAAATCTCTTCCTTTTTCAGAGCTAGTCAGGGATCACAGAGAAGCAGAATAATGGTCTAATATTCACAAAAGAAATTAGCAAAAGAGTCCAAGACATTCCAATTCAAGACTAAATCTACCAGACTGTGAACTCAGTCTGGCAGAGGAGAAGGGAGGGGAGAGGAGGAGAGAGAGGAGAGGAGAGGAGGAAGAAGAGGAAAAGAGAAGAGGACAAAGAAAAGGAAAGGTACAGGGCCCTCCATCACTACAGGAGCTGCTCCTGTGAAAGGAAGGACCCGCATGGAGAAGAAGACCATGTGACTCCAAGCCCCAAATCACATCAACAACGGCAGTTCCAAGTCTGAGTTATTGTAAAACCAGTCAGAGAGATGAGCTCATGGAGATGAGATCAGGGCTTATGGAAATTACCCCTCAGGTGGCTGACCTCCAGCAGTCCCCATTAATATCAACAACTAGCACCATTCTTCCAGCAGGGGCAGCCAGCCCAGAGGAGGGGAGGGGTGAAGACTGGCGGACAATCTCCCGTTGGGGAGCGCATTTCTGGAGCTGGTTTAGATAAAACAGAAAAGCTAAACCACCAGCCCTGCTCCCAGTGGTAAAATAAAGCAGAGAATCAGGACCTAGAGAGAGGAGCTCGCATGGCTCTTCTGGTGGGAGTCTCCTGTGATGTGCCCGTCCTCTTCCTAAACCATCTGTGCATCCTTCAAGAGCCCTCGGCTCCTCGTCCTCCAAATCGCCCATCCCAGAAGCAGAAATGACATTGTTGGCTCAGCTGTAATGTCTACCAATACGATTCAATGTTCGGTGTAGTCACCTAAGCTGGAGACGTTTCATCATGATAGGCGAGAAAGGCAAAAGCATGGTGTTCTCCAAAAGTTTATGAGGAAATAAGAGTACAGCCTTTAAGTTCATAGTTTCATGACTAGTTCTTGAGTTAGAAAGTAATAATACCGTATAACCAGAATTACCAGACACTCTGACAATTAAAATACAGAAGAAGTCCAGAGGTCCACATGAACTGTTCCTTATTAAGAGCCAGGACAGATACGTATTGGGCCATGACTTTTCTTTGAAATAGCCACAAATGTAAAATATTTACAATTTATCATGATAAATATGAAAGCACTGTGCATAGAAACACACAGAAAAGTAACGTTCTAACCATAATTTAATGTGGTTTACCTCAAGTGTCAAAATTGCATACAAAAAATAAAAGGGGTAAAATCAGCTCCCTGTGACTATATCAATCACTTCCTGTGGTTTAAAAAAAAAAAAAAAGCTGGTGAAAATATGCTCTGTACTAAAAGATAAGTAGTCATTATCCACTCCCTTCCTCTGTGACATGAAATGGAAGATGAGAATTTCACCAGGTTTCTCAGTAACATCTCCACCATTGCCCCTGGCCATTCTTGTGATGACCAATTGCAGCATCAGACTTCTGAAACCTACTTTTACCCTGTTTATATTTCAACAGAGAAAACATAATGTGTTTTCAACTAAGCCCAGTCTGAGTCTCACTTGAAAATCGAGCTGCAGGCACCAGGATTTAAATATTTGAGGAAAACAAGTGTCTTCAATCTCTAATTAACAGATTCAGGTCCTTATCAAAAACAGCTTTCATTTTACGGTTCTATTTTTCTTTTGACAGCAAAAGACACTTCATTCAATGATGTAGCTGTTGTTTTGGATAAAAAACAATGGGTCAGGTTACAGGGCTCTTGGGCCAAGCATGATTTAAGTAAAACAACGCGCTGTTCATAAATGACATTTAAGTAATATAATCATGACTCATGCCAAAGCCACTTTAATTTTGTAAAAAATAAAAACAATAACGGTATATTTAAAGAACTTTGGCAAATGTGATGGCAAAAGAAAAAACAGAGTCTCTGAAATGAGACGCTGATTTCATAATGAAAATCATTATACCAAGAAGTTTCTGTCCTCCACTTTGAAATGTGATTCAGTTCAGCGTGTGAAATGGTGCATGTGGGGGCGCTCCACTGTACCGACTTCCATCAGCACTTCACCAGCTCAAAAGGCGAAACACTGAAACCACTGGTCCCGATTCCTAGCTGACGGGAACCTGCCTGCAGTGTTGACAAATAACTACTGCATTGTGGGACAACTTGAGAGATCTTCTAGATCCAGTCTCCACATTAGGATGGTGAACCTAAGGCCCAAAAAAGTCAATATTGATAGTAATGTGTTCATCCATCCTGCATTTATTGAAGTGCCAAGATAGGGCTACAATGGAGAAGATACTAAACATGGTCCCCACTGCCAGGGAGCTTACCTTCTAGTGCAGGAGACAGCTGGATTATAAAAAGAATAAAAATGGCAGGGAGAGGAACTGCGAAAGCATTTCCCCGTGTTTGGAGGGTCTACCCATGTCCCTTTCAAACCCTGGTGCTTTCGGACATAAAAAGAATAAAAATTAAAAATAAAAAGGGGGGAATGGGAGATATCTGTAATACTATCAACAATAAGAATATATTAAAAATAAAAATAAATAAAGCCAGCCGACGTAGCTCAGTGGCTGAGCACTGACCCATGAACCAGGAGGTCACGGTTTGATAAACAGTCAGGGTACATGCCCGGTTTGCAGGCTCGATCTCCAGTAGGGGGCATGCAGGAGGCAGCCGAGCAATGATTCTTATCATTGATGTTTATCTCTCTCTCCCTCTTCCTTCTTCTCTGAAATCAATAAAAATGTATTTAAAATATGTTTTAAAATAAGCAAGATAATTTTAAATAGTGTTATGCAGTGAATAAATGAAATGGGATAATGTAAGTGAGAACTAATAACTGGTCAGGAAAGGCCACGCGGAGGAAGACACTACATGAGTGAGGAGAAGCAGCCGGCCCAGGAGGATCGGGGGAAGAGCCTCCCAGAAGGAGAACAAGTTTGAAGGCTCCAGGCGGGAGCCAGACGGGGCAGCGTCAGACAAGGTGGAAGGTGGAGGCCAGGCCGTTCAATCGGGGCCTTGTAGGATGAGGCCAGGAGCCCACTGGAGAATTTTAAGCAAGTCAGTGACATGATTTTGACAATGTCAAAAGGTCCCTTTTATAATATGTGGAGACGGTGAGCACAGAGGCAGAGAATCTATGAGCCCCTGGAGTGGTCCATGGTGGCATATGAATGGGAGAGCTAGCCATGGGATGGACAGAGGGGAAGAAGCTCCCATTTGTTTTTAGAGGGAGAATGGACCAGATTTACTTGCAGACTTTAGACCCTAACTCCCTAGCTAGATGCAACTGACTGCTGCTACAATATATCATGTCGTCTTCACGACAGTCTAGTTCCCACATACTTTCCTCTCAGAACCAACAAATTAAAGTTTGAATACAAGTCGGAATCTTGTTTTCTCAAGGTTAAATTATGACCATTTCAAATATATTTTACCCATCTCCTTAAATACAACCATTATTGCAATGTGCATAAGATCTCCTTTGTTTTTAGCCTGGCACACACTATTATACCACGGAAAGCACTTGGAGTTCAAATCCCAGCTCTGCCACTCACTTGCTATAGGACCCTGGTCAAGTTAGCTTTTCTGTGCCTCAGTTTCCTCATCTGTAAAAATAGGAGGATACTACTAATTATGAGCATTAACTGAGATATTAGATGTAAAGTGTTTAGAACACTGCCTGCCACATAGTAAGCACTCAACTAATGGTCGCGGTTGGTATTAGCAAGTGCCAGACACAAAGTATCTGGTGTCTACAAACAGTATGAGCCTCTCAAGGAGTCAGGATAGAGTGACTGGTGTGCCCTTTGCTGAGGGTCAAGCAGGGCCTCCCCGGACAAACATTTCTCTCCTCACCATCTGCTCGACATTTTACTTGCACTGAGAAGGTCCCCACCTGGGACACCACCTGTGTGTATGTCAGACTCTTCACTGAACAGGGAATTCCATGAGCGGAAAGGCCATGACTTCCTCTGTCCCCAGCACTAGAAAGGACTAAATGTTTAATGAATAAGTGAACACTCATTCCTTTACGCAGCTTTAAATTTCATGTCCCTTATTAAAATACAAACCCCTCCCAAAACCAAACCCTTAGCAAACACCTGAGCAGCAATCAGAAAAACAATGAGCTGAAGACTCACACTCGCAGCACATTTCAGCACCATCTAGTCCAGTGATGGCGAACCTATGACACCCGTGTCAGAGGTGACATGCGAACTCATTTTTTTGGTTGATTTTTCTTTGTTAAATGGCATTTAAATATATAAAATAAGTATCAAAAAGATACATCTTTGTTTTACTATGGTTGCAAATATCAAAAAATTTCTATATGTGACACGGCACCAGAGTTAAGTTAGGGTTTTTCAAAATGCTGACACGCCGAGCTCAAAAGGTTCGCCATCACTGATCTAGTCCCACAATCACATAGCAAAGACACAATCTGTCTGTTTTGAAAAATGGTCTAGAGTGAACTCTGCCTTAAAAAAATAATAAAAATAAAAGTATGGCCCTAGCTCGTTTGGCTCAGTGGATAGAGCGTCGGCCTGCGGACCGAAGGGTCTCAGGTTCGATTCCAGTCAAGGGCACATGCCTGGGTTGCAGGCTTGATCCCTGGTGGGGGACATGCAGGAGGCAGCCAATCAATGATTCTCTCTCATCATTGATGTTTCTATCTCTCTTTCCCTCACCCTTTCTCTCTGAAATCAATAAAGATATCTTTTTAAATAAATAAATAAAATAAAATAAAAGTATGTTTCGAAAATGCTTACCTTGAAAGGGGACATATGTAATATTTTCAACAATAAAGATTTAAAAATAAAATGAAATGCTTACCTTGTCTCATAAATGAAAGGGCTTTTTCTTTTAAACTCTCCGTCAGTTGTTTCTTTTTAGTCAGGTAATCCAAAACATAAATATTTGGAGCAAAATTTATCATGTTCTGTTCACCACAGCCATAAGGCATCTGAATCAATGAGGCTAAGCCACTGATGGAAGAGCCAAGAATATCTCCTGAAAGCACAAGATGGAAACACATTCAGCAAATACTCCGTACCTGCATCTGTTGGCGGCAAACAGACGTCCACATCCAGTGCTCAGAACAGAGTAGAAAATTTACATCAAGTGTTTAGGATGACTGCTCAAATACGTGATAATACAGTGATACTGAACTTGCAGATTACATGACAGATTAGGACACCTTTATCTCAGCTAAAGATATAGGCATACATTAGGCAACAAAATAAGTTTAAAAATAACTGTTGAACAAAAATGTCAAGAATTAACCATAGCCAAAACCTGTTTGCCTCAGGCGTCGGCCTGCGGACTGAAGGGTCCCGGGTTCGATTCCGGTCAAGGGCATGTGCCTGGGTTGCGGGCACATCCCCAGTGGGGAGATGTGCAGGAGGCAGCTGATTGATGTTTCTCTCTCATCGATGTTTCTAACTCTCTATCCCTCTCCCTTCCTCTCTGTAAAATATCAATAAAATATATTTTTTTAAAAAAAAGAATTAACCATAGCAAACCATCATTCTTCTCTAGGAAAGAAATGATTTTTTAAATTAATATTCTTTTTTTTTTAAAGTTTTTTTTTAATATATTTTATTGATTTTTTACAGAGAGGAAGGGAGAGAGATAGAGAGTCAGAAACATCGATGAGAGAGAAACATCGATCAGCCGCCTCCCGCACATCTCCCACCGGGGATGTGCCCGCAACCCAGGCACATGCCCTTGACCGGAATCGAACCTGGGACCCTTCAGTCCGCAGGCTGACGCTCTATCCACTGAGCCAAACCGGTTTCGGCAAATTAATATTCTTTACATAAATAGAACTTCATTCTGATTTCTTAGTAATACACTACAAATACTAGAGAAATAATTTTTTAAAAGATAGAAATGGTAGTATTTTTCAATGTGCTTTATTTAAGTAACAACAAAGTGGAACTAACAAATAGAAGCATTTCCATGACTTTCAGGATCAAAAAGGTTAGAACTACTATTCAAAGATAGTTATAGAAAATTAAACAAAATGTAATTAAAAGACTTCTCTACCCACATTCTAGCACCATGACTCAGGAAAATAAGTAGAAATTCAGAAATATAGAGGTTGAGTTCTAATTCTGCCCCCACTGAGGATGAGCTATATGGAGAAGAATATTCTTCTGTGAAGTTTAGAAACTTATACCATTTCAAGTCCAAATACTTAGTGAAAACCCGATCCTTTAAAAAAATGAATCCTAAAAGAGAGGAAGAACTCTTTCATACGAGTAGGCTGCAGTCACACTACCATATGATGTCAAACTTCATATGTTAACTCAAATATCTAAATAAAGGTTATATTATTACCACTGCAGGTTCTGTTTCTAATATTCAGAGTGAACATAAACTTAGACTCTCAAAATTCAAAGAGCAAGCTGATATTCAAACATTCTGGGCTACCAAAGTCTTTTTAAAATAAAAACCATATAAAAATAAAACTTGAGCCCTGACCAGTTTGGCTCAGTGGAGAGAGCATTGGCCTGCAGACTGGAGGGTCCCAGGTTTGATTCCAGTCAAGGGCATGTACCTTGGTTGCGGGCACATCCCCAGTAGGGGGTGTTCAGGGGTCAGCTGATCGATGTTTCTCTCTCATCGATGTTTCTAACTCTCTATTCCCCTCCCTTCCTCTCTGTAAAAAATCAATAAAATATATTTTAAAAATAAATAAATAAAATAAAACTTGAAAGACCATTCTTTACCTCAAGCTTAAAAAGTAAACTTCAGAGCACTTCAATGACCCTAGATAGATTCATTCCAATGTAAGGGGTGATGATATACATTTAAAATTCAAGGCTCTTGCCCTAGCTGGTTTGGCTCAGTGGATAGAGCATCTGCCTGTGGACAGAAGGGTCCCAAGTTTGATTCTTGGTCAAGGGCACATGCAGGAGGCAGCCAATCAATGATTCTCTGCCATCATTGATGTTTCTATCTCTCTCTCCTTCTCCCTTCCTCTCTGGAATCAATGCAAATATATTTTAAAAATAAAAATAGATAAAATAAATAAAATTCAAGGCTCTTCTCTTTGTGTGCATATGTGGGCTGCATCCTCCCAGCATCCCCACACTGCAGGAGATGCCTATGCAGAACTTATTCCCCTAAACAAAGAGTTTATTTAATTCTTTTTAAAGAGTTATATCTGCCCTTGCCAGTTTGGCTCAGTGGATAGAGTGTCAGCCTGGTGACTGAAGGGTCCCAGGTTCAATTCCAGTCAAGGGCATTAGCCTGGGTTGCGGGCTCAATCCCCAGTAGGGGGTATGCAGGAGGCAGCTGATCAATGGTTCTCTCTCATCATTGATATTTCTATCTCTCTCTCCCTCTCTCTTCCTCTCTGAAATCAATAAAAATATTTTTTTTAAAAAAAGAGTTATATCTAAGGCTCCAAAGAAAGTCCTCTATAAAGGAATTGGTTTCTTGGGGCTATAAAAAAAAAAGCATTACACCTGCAGATGAGATGTAAAAGAACCTCTGAGAAAGTGCCTAAGGTCCAAACACCTTGAAAACCCAACCATTTTGATGTCATTAATCTAAACATTTCCTTCAACTTGTTAGAAAGCACCACTATATAAACAAAGTGTTTGTGTGGAAGATCTGCTTAATAGTCAGTACAAAAGTACTTTCCGGGCACCAGCAGATGAGGAGAGGAGGCCTACAGTCAGTGGGTAGCTTCTTACAATACCGGTGGCTGGTGTCCTGCACAGACAGCTCCCCTAAGCAGTAGCCCTCAAGCTCTGGTGATCAGAATATACCTACCCTAGCCTCAGCCCAAGATATTCTGACTGAGGAGGTTGGGAGTAGAGCCCAGAGATTTGTGTTTTTACAAAGCGCCATAGAAGATTCTGCTATTTGTCAGGACTTGGGAGCCACAGAAGCCAGAAGTTCTGTTCGTAGAAATAGCCTCCCCCTGCAGCCACATTATAATGGGGACTTACTGCTCAAAAGTTATCTGCACATCAGATGTATCAGCATCAGCTGGGAGCTTGTCAGAAATGCGGAATCCCAGGTCCAGCCCAAGCCCACTAAGCCAGAATCTGCCATTAAGCGAGAACCCCCAGGTGATTCCTATGCACATTGAACACTGAGAAGAACTGGTCTAGGACACATAGCTTGCTAGTCTGCCTTTCTATCGTAATCTTGCTAGCCTTTCTATTTGCTACCAACTGAAAACTTTTTGCAACCTCTTTGCATTTTGACTAAATTAGAAAAGGTGGTATATCTACAAAGAGATGAAAACATATATTATCATGTACAAATTAACCAGTGGTGATGATGATACACTCTGTTCTTACCAACCACAGTGATCTGAACTCTTTCACTGCCATTCACTATATTGGGAGGAAAGGAGAAACTCAATACTTTCTGTGTAGTTTTCAGCTTCCTGTTCAAGTCCAACAAGACGGATTGTGAATATAATTTTTCTATTCCTTCTGCCTGTCGAAACAAAAGCAATATAATTAATGTGGTCCCTACTCGTCAGTTTACCAAGAACTGTATGCAAATCATAAGACAAACATTTGCCCTGTTGTGTCTACAGTGTGTGTACCGTTAATGCCTACCATTTCTTGATTCTTGCTTCAAATCTGTTAATAAGTGTTCATTTTCTAGTTTAGGCAAAACATTTCATGGAATGGTAATGGAAATGACAATGCAGAAAATGAAAAGGTGATAAGAAAACCTCTCTGAGGTAGGTTCTATTATTACCCAAGCGAGAAATACCTTATCCAAAGTCACACTTGACAGAGCTGGGATTTGAGCCCAGGGCTGCCTCACCTCAGAGTACAAGTGCTTATCCACTACGCTGAGGTGTGTTTTTGTGCATAATATGTTCTCTAAAAAAAATCTATAAAATCTCTTCTACTTGTGCTGAGGAATTTCAAAATTCAAAATCTACATGTCCACTTAGCATGATGTAACAGGATCCCATTGTAACACAATTTGTAAATGTAATTGACTGCAGAAGAGACTTGCTTTATAGTCATACTATAAATTTATCTTTTATTTATTTTAATCCTTACCCAAGGAAATGTTTTTCGTTGATTGGAGGGAGGGAGGGAGAGAGAGAGAGAAACATCAATGTGAGAGAGAAACATTGATGAGTGAAAGAGAAACATTGATGTGAGGGATACATATGCTTGGACCAGGAATCAAAACCGAAACCTGGGTATGTGCCCTGACTCAGCAGAGAGGATAAGCACTTGTACTCTGAGGTGAGGCAGCCCTGGGCTCAAATGCCAGCTCTGTCAAGTGAAACTTTGGATAAGCATTTAATTTCTTTCTTGTGTAATAATAGAACCTGCCTCAGAGAGGTTTTCTTATCACCTTTTCATTTTCTGCTTTGTCATTTCCATTACCATTCCATGAAATGTTTTGCCTAAACCCAAGACTCCTCGGTGAACTGGACAACACTCTAACCAACTGAGCCACACTGGCCAGGGCATTCATACTCTAAATTAAAGAGGACCCCTAGCCAATTTGGTTCAATGGATAGAATGTCGGCCTGTGGACTGAAGTGTGGCAGGTTTGATTCCTTCAAGGGCATATACCTCGGTTGCAGGCTCGATCCCAAGCCCTGGCAGGGACGCGCGTGGGAGGCAACCCATCGATGTGTCTCTCTCACATTGATGTTTCTCTCCCTCTGTATCTCCCCCTCCCCTTCCACTGTCTCTAAAAATCAATGGAAAAATATCCTCTGGTGAGGATTAACAAAAAATAAAATAAAATAAAATAATAAATTAATATAATATAGTATAATATAATAATATAATATAATATAAATTTAAAGAGGAAACTGGCAAGTACTTCCAAAGTATAATATATTTTTACATATAGATGGGGAAAAAGTCATTAGACATTACCAGAAGGATAGAGGAGGTGAGCTTGCAGGTCTTGCCAACAAATCTAAACAAGAAAAACCATCTCCTGTTTCCTTTTCAACTACGTATTTCCATTTCATTTATTTGAAACTCCAACCACTTACCTTCACTAAAATCCTCTGGGTGACAGCATCAGAAGCAGCAGGTGAAATAGCTGTGATTGTGATATAAATTTCCCCCAGATGTGTTGGTTTGACTGGGAAAATAACAGTCATCCCATCCTCACTAGGGACCAGAATGATCTGCATGTGCCCTGTGTCATTGACTTTATTTGAAGCCATTAGAATTTCAAATTTGTCACTTTCCTCAATGATCACCTTAACCTGGAAGAAAAAAATATTATCAAAGATTTTGTATAATAAATGTTCCTCTGTAAAGTGTTAGCATTATTACTATTTTAAGTCCTATTAATCTGTGAGGCCCAAGACTAGAGAAAGATGAGATAGATTCAGTCAAGAAGAGGATGAAAGGGTACCATGGAAAACTTCATTGCTTTCTTATGCTTTCCCATCTACTTCAATATATGTGGGGAAGGGCGTTCTTCAGAACATGAATATCTCTTGTTATCTGATGCCTCTGAGTGATAAGGAGGTGCCCGGAAAGGTTATTCATATCATGGTATTGCCACCAGCCTGGTTTAACCATCATTCTGGGACACTGGTCTTACTAGAAAAACCTGAGACCAAAGGATGAAATGTTGTGACATTCATTGAGAGTCTCTGCTAAAATTAGTCCAAGGAAAGTCTGACCCTGACATTAGCTCTGAAGCATATACTGGTGGTCAACTTTGTAACGTACGCCAAAGTTGCAGTCCCACCAAAACGAGCATTTCTCTAGACCTTGCATATTATGACTTGTTTTCCCATTTATTTTCTCAAAATATTTTCTGTAAAGACAGTAATTGTTATTCCCATTTCACAGAGGAGACTACAACTAAGTTATTTGCTGGTAAGTGGTAGAGTGGGATGCTGAATCCCAGCCTTGGACTCCAGAGCTTAGGAGTCCATGATGATTAGATGAAAAACTAAATTTTTATAATAAGAAACAATTTGCCTGGCCAGCATGGCTCAGTGGTTGAGCGTCAACCTAAGAACCAGGAGGTCACAGTTCACTTCCCGGTCAGGGCACATGCCCAGGTTGCGGGCTCAATCCCCAGTGTGGGGCTTGTATGAGGCAGCCAATCAATGGTTCTCATCATTGATGTTTCTATCTCTCTCTCCCTCTCCTTCCCTCTCTGATATCAATAAAAATATATTTTCAAAATTAATAAAATAAGAAACAATTTACTCTATGGACATAGTGCTTAAAGCGATGACAGCATTTTCATGAAGTACAGCTAATAAGGTTAATTACATATCCCCACTTACTCTGGGTGGGGGGAAACAACCAATCATTTGGTTAACATCCCTATGGACACAACACAAACAGTGAGCCTAATCCTGCCTTCCAGGGAACTGACTCTCTGAGGAGACACAAGGCACATGGCTCAAAACACCAAGCCTTGGAAACAGACGCCCTGTCTAAATGTGAGGACAACACACAGAACAGAATGGTGAGGAAAGGCATCTTAGTTTCAAGCCAGGTCTTGAATGGAATAAATTCTTGCCAACCACACTGGGCAAAGAATGGCAGTAACGAGCGGCAACACATTCTAGATGTGAGTCAGACTAGGAAAAAACTGCAGACGGCAAGAAAGAGGAAGACCTGCCCCAGAGACAATAGGGAAGTTATGTGGCTAAACTGGGGAAAATGTGCTGGAAAGGACAGAGGAGAGAGAGAGTGCTTATACATGTGAATAATATCCCTAGACGTTAATAAGCAGAAGAAATCGCTGCCCAAGGATGTTTATGCTCATTCCTCCAGAATGTATAAAAGGCTTAGATACCCAGAGCCTAAACACTAACCAAACCAGGCCCTGCACGTTTTCTCCATGTCTTCCTGTAGTATAAGTGGTGAACAGAGTCTTTCATACATTACCTCAGTGTCAACTTTCAAATAATTGAATATGGTTATTTCCAAAGCAAATTCTTCACCTCTGATCACAGAGTTGGGAAGATTCGGAGAAATAAAAAATGGCTGAAAGACTTCTAGCTGGAAAAACACAATGAATACATATTTTGTTCAAATCAAAATGATTCATGTTTTATTGAATTCAAAGCAAATCTCACAAAATCTATGAAGCTTAACTTCACATAGAAATGTCCACTTGCCTATCAACCTACAGCAAATGGCAACTCATCACAAATGAATATTTATGTTAGTTAACACTAGACTTTATTAAGGGCCACTAGGAACCAGGTACTTTACCCAAATTAATTCATTTAATCATTACAACCTTAGAGGCAGTGTTATCCTCATATTTCACAGGGATTAAATAGGAAGTTCAGAGACCCTGTAACTAGTATAAGATCACATTGCCAGTAAGTGAAGGAACCAGAACTGGATCCCAGCGTGTATGACGTCAAAGTCTGCTACTATGTTATACTGACTCCACCATTCTGCTTTAAAAGCCACCCACCAAATCAAAGACTGTTTCAGACTCATGTGCAAAGTCTAAATAATGGTCTGCTTACTACTTTTAGCCTACATATGCAGACACCTGTACTTCCTTGTTGGTGACTCAACTCCGATACTGTTGGCCAAGTCCTGCAGGAGAAACTGAACCTTCCCCTGCTTTTAAGGATAAACCTCAATTCCTTTAAGCCAATGGTTCCCACTGGCATCACAAATTCCCTCTGGCGGTTTATTTGGGCATCTGTGGAAGTGTCTTAGGTTGCCACAACGTTTGAAGGAACTATTGGCACTTAGCGGGTGAAGGCCTGTAAGACTCAGGAGTCCCAAACAACGAAAAATTGTCCCATATCCCTCATGAGTCTTAAATGTCTTTTCAGGCATCCAGGTAGACAAAGTACCTGCTTATACGAACCGGAACTTACAACGTAATTCCAACATAATATAATGTAAACCCAAAGCATTTTTCAACACACACTGAATTTCTCATGAATACAACTATTTTGGAAATCAAAAGAAGAGTTTGTAATGTTACTAAAAGCTGTTCATGGTTTCAGAAATTTATATCACCACAGGCAGCTAAAACAATACAAGTATGTCAACTGCATCTCTGTGCATGTGGTAAATATTTAAATATGTTACGATGTCTTCAAATGCAGCTATGCCTGCTCATATATATCCTAAAATATGTATTATTTTATTATACATTACCATCCTTTTATTTCTGCTTAATATTTCACTTAGTGTATCATATTGATTTTTAATTTAATATGTAGGTATTGTATATATTCTATGAATTTCATTTTTATTGGTAGAGAGACAAAACAAAATATCTGTTATATAAAGGGGCTTCAGGTATGACCAAGGATAGTTATTATATTCCTCTTACCAGTGACTGATTTAAGAAGTGACATGTGATGCAATTAAACCCAGGAGATGTGAAGGAATGTCTGCTTGGGGACATTTTGAGAAGTTCTGTTTGTCCTTGAAAGAGGGACACACAGAAATATTCTCTGTCTTCTGACCTTTGGAAGTGGTTGAATCTGGTAAATAATAAACTTTCTGTCCAAATCTTAATATGGGCCCAGCACATTTAGTAGCTTAATACAACTCACATTCTAAAATATAAAACAGATGAAACACACACACACACACACACACACACACACACATACACACACACACAAACAAAAAAAAAACACCTAGGAATCTCTAAACCGTGATCAACATCAAAAGCAATCTTTTTTTAATCTATTGAGGAGTTGACACTTTCTTCACTTCATGACATGGTAACATTTATAAGCAGCACTTTAATATGCTACCTCCGCTGGAGTAGTTGTTAGTCCAAAACCCAACTCCTCAGAGACCACAAAACCAGTAGCTATCCAAGAAGTGATAGAATCAGGTACAGTAACTTCAAATTCTTGGTAAGTCCTGGAACTGAAGTCAAGATAAATATAAAAATTACAAAACCAAGAACTGATACATTTCAAAATAAGTCAACATAACCTAAAACCATTTTTGGAAGAATATTAATTTTCCAAAACATTTACATATCTAAATTTTTTTAAGACTTATACATAAAACAACAAGGAATAGGCCATAATAAGATCATACTGATCCATAGTTAAATAAAAGCTTGCTACAGTGTTTATATCTTAAGGATGAACATTATTTTCATGAATTTTGTATATATAATAAATATATTTTTTCAAATAACTTTAATTTCATCTTTCAATTTGCATAAAAGTTTCTCTCTATATCCCAATCAATGCTACTATTTGTTGGGTATTTTTTAGGTTTGACTTGTGTCTTATTTCAAGTTTCCGTAAATAGGAAACTATAAAATACGTATAGATTTCATGATTTACCTGCTCGGTCATCAGACAGGTAGCACAGGGTTTGTCACCTAAGTGAATTCCTTACACCACCCACACCCCTTTCCCTGTGGCTCAGGGGAATGTATTATGAGGAGCCACAAAGTAGAGGGAGTAACCATGAGTGCTCCCCACCCCAAGGCCACAAGTATACTCAGCAATTTTTTTATAATGAACCAAAAGACTTCAAAGAAGTTAAAAAGCACCCTTCATTAGTGATGATTGCCACAATTCACATGTGGCTTTACTAAATACTATATTTAGATGCAATCAACATCACTTTGAAATAAAAGCCTCTTGGTCTATTTAGTTCTTAATCACACTATGTTTGTACTTAAACAACAAAAAGAGGGCAAAACTTCTTTAAAACTAACACTAAACAAAATATATATGGACAAACAACTTTTTTACCCCATGTTGATGTCTAGCCAAATCCAAGTCTCTGGAAAATGTTTTCTGACATGTGGATTCTCAACTGAAGAAAAGTCATAGGAATCTCCAAAGTTCCCATCATTTTCCTCCATGTACTCCACATCAAGTGATAGACTGTCATCTAAAAATAAACATTGGCAACTATTAGGAAAATTGTCACTCTTCTAGACAATGATTATAAACAATCCACAGAATCACAGCACCTTTCAGCTGAATGGTACTTCAGAGTTTATCTTGTCCAATCCTCTCATTTTGCAGATGAGCAATATGAGAAATTAAATGACTTACCCAAGACCAAGTGGCCAGTTACAGCCAAGACAGAAATAAAAATTTAAAAAACCTTTCCTGCCCCTATGGCCAATACCCCAAAAACTACTTACAGTTCCGTTGCTAAAGATTCAGTTAAATCACATTTTTAAAGCTACCTCCTTTTTTGCTATTCTCCTCTTTTTAGCTCTCTAATGCTGATCACCATTGCCTACACTGGCCATAAGATGCCACTAACTTTATTCTAATTTTAAAAACCATATTGCCATACAGACTCTGGATCACCTATCTCTATTTTTGCAACTCATCTATAAGTCTAAAATTCTTTCAAAATAAAATGTAAAAAAGTATACTATAAGAGGTAGCAAGGATACAAAGATGAATGTAATGAGCTCCACTCTATGGAGGAGGTAGGCAAACGGAAAACTGTAGCAAACAAGAATAGTTGATTTTACACAGAATCTGGATCATGAAAAAAAGTATGACTATGGGGGAAATTCCATTTTACATTGTTTTGGGCATTCCATTTCCCTTCCGTCTCCAAATAAAGAGTATCCCATGGGGGAAGCGGGAGTAAACTAAGTACAAAGGCATGTCCAGAGTATGACAATTAGTACTAGGTAAAAGTGTCATACAATGGGGGGGAAAGAATGGCTGGGTCCATATTTTAAAATATCAAATACCCCATGCTAAAGGGTTTGCACATAATCCTTTAAGCCAGTGGTGGGCAAACCGCGGCTCACAAGCCACATGCGGCTCTTTGGCCCCTTGAGTGTGGCTCTTCCTAAGCCTTAGGAGGACCCTAATTAAGTTAATAACAATGTACCTACCTATATAGTTTAAGTTTAAAAAATTTGGCTCTCAAAAGAAATTTCAATCGTTGTACTGTTGATATTTGGCTCTGTTGACTAATGAGTTTGCCGACCACTGCTTTAAGCAATGATGACCTATTGAAGGTTTTAAATGAATTAGAAACGTGCTCTAACCCATGTTTTATAAGCTAACTCTACCCTCAGTGTAAACCATGGTTTAGAGCTGGGGGAACATGGAGGTGGGCAAACTGTTAGGTAGGAAGCTACAGCCATGGTCAAGGAGGCACTGCTAGGAGCCTGAAACCAAAGAGAGGAGAGGGAGGATAACGTCAATAATTCTGTTCTATCTCTTGCACCGCATGATTGGATGAGCTCTGGGTGTGCCCAAGGCACCCTGCACTTCCCCCATCAGCACACTCTCCTACCTATATGTTGCTTTGCCCCACTAGACCAAGTTGGAAGCTCCGCTGCCTTGCACATGTTAAGCATGCAATTAATATCATCACTATCCTTTGAATAATGAATGAACAAACTGGATTTGAGGGATAATATAATAGGTAATTACAGATTTAGAAGTGTCAAACAAGCATTAAACACTTATATGCTTTTGAATTTAACCTCACAATAAACCCTGTAATACAAGTAATATTATTAGTCCTATACTTCAGGGAGAAAACTGAGGCTTAGAGAACCTAATTGATTTTCTCGGTCATAAGGTCAGAATTCAAAGCCAGAAGTATTTGGTGGAAAATTCCTTTCTTAACCACTATGCTCGTCCATGTCTGATGGGAAGAGAGGGTGAGTTCTGAGGTTTTTATTTGGACATCTGAGTAAATAACGATTTCATTAACAGAGATATGAAATCATATCAATTCAAGGAATCAATCAAAACATATTAAGGAACAGTGAGGTTGTAAGAAGAGACAAATCATAAATTTGGTTTGTGATATATTGGATTTAAGGTATTTGTGGGGCATCAGAGGGGTGCATAAACAGAGGGGTAAGACAAACAGTTGAGTTGTTCCAAAGTTGACTTTAAGGAGGACGATGTCATGGAAGGGTCTGGGGAAGTATTCTACCAAATTGAGTCACCATGTACTGCTAGTCCAGGCCAGCAATGGCAGGAAAACAGAGGCGGAGGAGCCAATAACTCAGAGTAACAAGAAGACCAACTAGGACATTTAATAGATTTTTAGGGGATTGAGGGAATATACAAGGCAGAAGGATAGGCATTTGAAATGTCAGGAGTAGAGCCGTGTTCAGGTGATAATATGACCTTGGGTGACTATTATTTCCACAATGGTGATCACAGGACAGGACACATTAGATGGATTGACCACATGGACATTCAAATCTCCCAGGATGACAACAGGATCTTTGGACTTTGGATCTTTTGTGAGAGGTAGAAAACGGGAATGGAAAAGTTTTTGACCTGAATTTTGATTAAAGGAGTTATAATTAAAACTTTATGAGCTTCAAATAACAAAGAGCTCTTAAGTGAAGATTGTTGAACAGTGGGTCTTAAAGTAACTAAGAAAAGATAGCTGAAAAAATACCTTGTGGCCGAAACCGGTTTAGCTCAGTGGATAGAGCGTCAGCCTGCGGACTGAGAGGTCCCGGGTTCGATTCCGGTCAAGGGCATGTACCTGGGTTGCAGGCACATCCCCGGTGGGGGATGTGCAAGAGGCAGCTGATCGATCTCATCGATGTTTCTAACTCTCTCTATCTCTCTCCCTTCCTCTCTGTGAAAAATCAATAAAATATATTTTTTAAAAAATACCTTGTGTACCTACTGATCCTGATCTCAAGGAGAGAAAGATAAATAAATGCTCATTTGAGAAGGTTTCTCACGATACAATACACTAGTAAGAGTATCAGGTTTCTTTTGTTACTATAAAAAGGTAGCAGAAGGTTCTCAGAAAAAGGTAAAGGATATAGGAAGTATTACTAACAAAAGTGAGTATTACAATGGGCAACAGGAATTGATAAGATGAACAAAGATGGGTAAAGGCTGAGACTGACAAAGAGTGAATGAAAAAAGATATGATTGCTTGGAAGGCTGTCTAGGATAAAGAATTATATGACAGGAGCTAAATGTTCCATATGTCTTAAATGTCATAATGACTCCCAAAATCTTTAAAACTATAAAATTTTCCTTTTAGTTTCAGGAAAGAGGCTCAGGTATGTAGCAAGAATGCCAAAGAGCTTGGTGTGGAGAAACTCAGAACATCTGACAGAAATAGGAATTTAGGGATAGAAACTGTGACAGTTCTGAAGCCTTTCAAGATGATATTAGTATAATTCGAAAGAAAACAGAACAAGTTCTAGAATTATTTATTCTCATTTCCTCAGTCAAAACATTTTATGATTTCTTCCTAAAAGTACACTTATTTCTAGCTGAGTGACCAACTGTATGAAGCAGTCTAGGGAACTAGATGTGACCCCACCAGGAAGAACTCAGAATGATGTGATGGTGACTGTGTGTGTGTGCACACATGCTTATGTGTGTGTGTGTGTGTGCGCGCGTTTGTGTGTGCACACCAATATACTTTACTAGAGGCCCAATGCACAAAATTCGTGCAAGAGTAGGTCTTCCTTCTCCCAGCTGCCGGCACTGGCTTCCCTCTGGCACCCAGGACCCAGGCTTCCCTCACAACCCTGGCTTTATCTGGAAGGATGTCCGGAAGGACGTCCGGTCTAATTAGCATATTATACTTTTATTATTATAGGTGGTGAACATTCTAGGTGGACATCAAAAAGCTAGAGAACAAAAACGTTTCAAAAACATATTGCTCCTTTTATCTAGTTCCAAAATAACATCACAGTTTGCTATACAAATTGGAAGCATAGGATCTTCCAATATGTCCAAAAATGTCATCACCTGAAAGAATTACAGAGAGCAAATGGAAAGCATTAATTTCAGAGAAGCCCAGTTGAACATTCCATGTCATGCCCAGATGTACTCCTAAATACATTAAACTCCAAACATTTTAGGATAAGAGACAGAAAATAAATATCACAATATCCATTTTCAATATAAATAATGTTAAATAGCTGAGATGAAAGACTTAAATACTTGAAAATCACTTTACCAGGTTTTACTTACAAACACCATCAATGGAATCCTTCACAAGGCTGGCATCCGTCAATACCCAGAGGCCACATTCCTAGAAAGAATTAAAATTTTCTCTTAAAAGGTTAATGCTATCTAAATTGTCACAGCACTCTCCCTCATTTTTGCTCATTTTTTTATGCAGAAAAAGTCATTTTTTTCACTCTTGCTCATTTTTGAGTGTTTAGATATGTACATGTGTATACATTCTCATTCTCTCTCTCCTCTCTCTCCTTCTCTCTCTCTCATATACAGACAGATACACAAACACACACACACACACACACACACACACACACACACACATACACGCATAACAAGTCAAGGAAAGTGATACAAAGGAAAAAAGTATTTGTTTAATGACAATTCCTTTAATTTCTCTAATAGTGAATTTTTCCATTTGCTTTTAAAACTGGAAGGATGATTGTCTTTCCACTTCAACTTACACTTATATAACACTCTGCACTTCAGCAATGCATTTAATAAAATATTAACACTTCATAAATTCAAATCAATTATTCTAAAAGTGGTTGCAAGGGTAAAAATATTAATCTCTTTTCAAATAAACATACCTGAAAGACTGCAAAAGAATTCACGAACATGCCTAAATAATATCCCATGTTATAAAGTCCCAACTCCTGGACCACCTAAGGAGAAGATAAAATATATGGAATGGATCGATTCATACCAACCTGTTCTGTGCTGGGCAATATTTCTTATATATACTAGTAATTTAGATAAGACACAGCCCACATACTTATCAAATTTGAAAATGACACAAATGGAGAAATAATGAATATGTAGATGTCTTGCTCATGATTCATTCAGTCAAAATTACATTTCTTTTTTTTTAATATATATTTTATTGATTTTTTACAGAGAGAAAGGGAGAGAGATAGTTAGAAACATCGATGAGAGAGAAACATCGATCAGCCGCCTCCTGCACACCCCCCTCTGGGGATGTGCCCGCAACCCAGGTACATGCCCCTGACCGGAATCGAACCTGGGACCCTTCAGTCCGCAGGCCAACGCTCCATCCACTGAGCCAAACCGGTTTCGGCAAAAATTACATTTCTTATTTAAATTTGTTTTTACTCTGTTTAGCAATCAAGAGTTCCTAAGAATTATGGACTTGAGTTTTGCCCAAGAGGAATTGAAATGTCTACTGGTTGACAAGACCAACACATAGAGGTCAGCATTAAAATGACCAATATGTTTGGCAGAGATAAACTAAATTCAATGGTTAAACTAAGTTCTGCAAAATGTCAGTTAAATTTTTTTAAAATAATACAAGGAGAAAATTCACAAATGATGAAATACAAATTATTAATAAGCAGAAAACGTAGTCAACTTCATTGATAATCAAAGCAATGCAAATTACAACATCTATGAGATAGTTTTTGCAGAGATATTTGCATGTATCACATTCGCAATGTTAATTTTTAAGAGCAGTAGTCATTGCTAGCAAGAGTGAGTAAAATTGGCAGTTTCTAAAATAGTTAAACACAGAATTAGACAATGGCCTGGCAATTACAATCCTATGTATATACCCAAAAGAACTGAAAACAGAGAGTCAAAGAGATCCTTGTATGCCAATGTTCATTGCAGCATTTAGTTACAATAGCCAAAAGGTACAAACAACCTAAGCATCCATCAACAGAAGAATACATGAACAAGATGTGTTATATGCATACAACAGAATATTATTCAGCCGACAAAACATAGTTTTGATACAAGCTACAATATGGAGGAACCTTGAAGACATTATGTTAAGTGAAATAAGATAGACTGAAAAGGACAAATATTAAATGACTAAGTGGCCCGGTGGACGAATTTGTGCACATTGAAAGGAAATTAATTAGAAGAAATATTTTAATATCGCTATTCACCCTTTCTCAATAATAGACATGTCAACCAAATTCACGATTAACAATGACAAATCAAAACACATGCATGCAATTGGAGCCAGCAAGACCTCGCATGTGCAAGTCAACTTAGCTATATATATATATATATATATATATATATATATATAAACTTGCTTAATTAAACTTGCTTTCTGATTTAGCTAAACTTTTCCAGCCCAGTGAAGCACCCCAACATCTCTTTCAGGTAATTGCCTGCAACACAGCAGTAAATATCAACACGAAGCAGATTATTATTGTAGATCATGCATGGAGAACAAAGTGTAAAATATTTAACTGCAGCAGTGTTTGACTATATTCTGCACAGTGAGAAAACCTGAAGTCATTTTCAAGGTCCACTATTTCTTACTTCTTTTCAGTCGGGTCAAGTTTTTAAACTTTCTAAATCTCCATTCTCTGGCTAATGAAAAGAAAATAGGATTCCCCCAAGTCTCCTATCCCTACTCCAGGACTTCTGTGAGGATCAAATGAGATGAGGCACGAGAAAATGCTTCACAGACATTTGGTTACAGTGTAAAATGTTTGCACCTGGCTATAAAGCAAGCCTTGTTCCTGGGCTGAAGAAACTCCAAAGATAGCTAGTCACTAGGGAGAGGAAGCCGGGTGTTGTTATGTGACGTCATTACCCGGCGCCCACAGCCACCATTTCAGGATGGGCTGGGCTGTGGGGTGCATTTTGCACCATAGGGTCTCAGCAGCTTAGGCTGCAATTTGGTGGGGTGTCGTTCTGGGATGGTGGCAGGGCCTGTGTTCCACTTGGGGGAAGCCAAGTGTTGCTTTGTGGGCGCCAGGTCCACGGTGCCGTTTATTGTTAAATGGCCTGTCACTAGGGAGAGGAAGCCGGCGTTGCTATGTGACTTCATTACCTGGCACCCACAGACACCGTTTCCAGGCTGGGCGGGGCTGTGGGCCACATTTCGCACCATGGCAGTGTCAGCTGCGATTTGGTGGGCTGTTGCTCCAGAGTGGTGGTGGGGCCTGTGTCCCATTTGGGGGAAGCTGAGTGTTGCTTTGTTGGCGCCAAGTCCACGCTGCCATTTCTCTATAAATGGCGAGTGCCCATCACTGCAGCTCCTGCATTGAGTATCTGCCCCGTAGTGGTCAGTGCGCGTCATAGTGACCACTCAATGGGTGGAGGGACACTTAGCATATTGGCCTTTTATATATATAGATTCCACTTATATGAAATAGCTGAAATAGTCAAATTCATAATGACGGAAGTAATTAGAGGTTTCCAAGGGCTGGAGGAAGGGAGGAATGGGGAATTATTCCTCAGTGGTTACAGAGTCTCTGTTTGGAGTGATGAAATGTTTTGGAAAAATATTGGTATAGTTGTACAGCATTATGAATGTAAATGAATGAATGAATTGTACTTTTAAAAACTGTACTTTTATTATTATTATATATATATATTACTACAATAAAAGAGTTAAAATATTATATACCCTTTTAGTAACTATTTTGATACATCTCCCTTGCTTACATTAGCATTAACCAGACAAATTAACACAAAGGCAGGAATAAAAATCATAAAAGATTATAAGTAGAAGTTCAAAAAACCAAACCAAGTTTAAAGTTAAACACCCATAACCAACGTTTCTGCTATGCTAACAACAACCACTATCGCATCCATGGTAAACAAACAGGGTGCTAGACTAGGCACCAAGAAGACAAAAACCAAATGAGAAAACAAAATGTCATATTACCTCAACAAGCTGGCAAATAGAGTTATTAGCCCAATACAGACATTGGAGACAGAGCCAGACATAATGGAGAGAAAAAGGTTTCAGTGCCACAGAACACAAAGGCATGCAAGATCACCTTCTGCTGACACACAGGCGTGAACTGATGCAATTCCCTAGGAAACAGCATCTAACTCATATAGATATCCCTCTTTCCTCACTGACTCAATAAAAAGACACTGCCAAGCTGCAGCAAAGGCTAACGAAGGAAAGGATGGTGTCTGAAAATTATTCCTGAAGGATCTCTTACACTTACTATTCCTCAACAGACTTATCAGAGTAGTTGCCAAATCAACTAGCCATTCAAAGAGTATAACTTCTATGAAAGACATCCAACTTGACAACACAGCACATGAAGCAGAACACTGGAAAAGCCAGCTCAAGATTTAAAATAAACCTAGTAAATAATAACGAGACAGGGAAAATATTATCAATAAAAAACAAGAACAAAAGATAACCAAAGGAAAATAATAGATATTAAAAATGTAATAGTTGACATAACAAACCCAATGTAAGAGATCAAAGTAGGAGACAGCTGATGAATGACCAATGAGCTGAAAAGTCAAATGAGGAATTCTCCCAAAGAAATACAGAAAAGACAAAGAGATGAAAAACGTAAAAAGAAAAAGCTAAGAGATGCGAAGGAATAGAAGTGGCAATCTCTAAATAATGAGAGTCCCAGAAAAGAGAAAAATTAAAATGGAGAAGAGGAAATATATGAAGAAATAATTGGTGTCAGTTTCCAGAACTAAAAATGTAGGGAAAAATTTAAAAAGCAATCAATAATAACACAGAACTAAAATTATATACAATACCAACATGATCTGGGCAGAAGTGGGGAAGTTAAAATCTAATGAGAAGAGACAAAAAGAATGTACAAGAATATTATGAGAGTGTACTAAAATGATTGTCTTGTTAGATGAAGACACAAATGTTGATAATCTTAAGAAATCAGTAAGGATATTAATATGAGTATAGTTCGTGAGTTAAGGGCATCTATCATAGGAATAAAAATAGAATGTATAACTTGCAAAATCAGCAGAACAAAATTTGATCTATCCCATGAAAAGAAGAAAACAGAAAAAAAAGAGTAGTATAAATTTTAAAATATAAAATAACAACTATAGTTGCAAATGAGGGGGGAGGGTGGGTGGGAGGAAGGTAGTCAACCAAGGACCTTGTATGCATATATGCATGGCCCATGGACACAGACAATAGGGCACTGAGATCCTAAGGTAGGGGAGGAGGGGAGGCAGGCTGGAGGAAAATGGGGGGAGGAGGCATATGTAATACTTTCAATAATAAAGAATTATTTTAAAAAATTAAATATACAGCCGAAACCGGTTTGGCTCAGTGGATAGAGCGTCGGCCTGAGGACTGAGGGGTCCCAGGTTCGATTCCAGTCAAGGGCATGTACCTGGGTTGTGGGCACATCCCCAGTGGGAGATGTGCAGGAGGCAGCTGATCGATGTTTCTCTCTCATCGATGTTTCTAACTTTCTATCTCTCTCCCTTCCTCTCTGTAAAAAATCAATAAAATATATTTAAAAAAATTAAATATACAAATAAAATTAAAAAGCAGAAATTTTCTAATTAGAACAAGAAATACCATATGTGTAAGTGGGTTAAATAAGCTTATCCTATATAATAAAAGCCTAATATGCTAAGTGTCCAGTCATCCAGTGACCGGTCAACTGTTCAACAAATCAAAGTGTAATATGCTAAGGCCACTCAACCGCTCATTATGACATGCACTGTCCACCAGGGGGTAGACAGTCAACTGGTTGAACAGTTCCTATGATATGCACTGACCATGAGGGGGCAGACGCTCCGACCAGTAGGTTAGCTTACTGCTGGGATCCGGCTGATCAGGACTAAGGGAGAAGGGCCAGACATGCCCTGGAGCCCCCTGCAATCCTTCCCACAATCCTTCCCCAGCTGGCCAACCTCTTATGTCCCTCTCCAGCCGGCCCCAATCAGGACTGGGCAAGACGGGGTCAGACACACTCTGGAGCCCTCCTGTAGTCCCTCCCCGGCCCCAGTCATGCACTGGTGGGGTCCCTCAGCCTGGCCTGCGCCCTCTCATAATCCGGGACCCCTCAGGGTATGTCGGGGAGCCAGTTTTGGCCCAATCCCGCAGGCCACACTGAAGGACCCCACCCATGCACAAATTCGTGCACCAGGCCTCTAGTTAAAAGATATTGACTATCAGATTATATTAAAAAAACAAGTGCAAGTTATAGTTAAGTGCTAGCTGTACAATATACTTAAAACCAAAACTCACAAAAGGTTTAAAATAAAATGATAGGGCCCCTAGCTGGTTTGGCTCAGTGAATAGAGCGTCAGCCTGTGGACTGATTCTATTCAAGGGCACATGCCTGGGTTGTGGACTCGATCCCCAATAGGGAGCAAGCAGGAGGCAGCTGATCAATGGTTCTTTCTTATCATTGATGTTTCTATCTCTTTCTCCCTCTCCCTTCCTCTCTGAAATCAATAAAAATACATTTAAAAATTAATTAATTAATTAATTAGTTAGTTAAATGATGGGAAAACACACCAGGCAGGTATAAACCTAAAGAAAGCTGAAGTAGCAATTTTAGTTATGGCAATATTTAATGTAAATATAAAAAGAGATAGAGAGACAGCGGTAGAGACAGGAAACACAGAGAGCATGAGCACCAGATAAAAGTGTGTGTGTTTGCGTGTGTGTGCGCATGCGCGCACATATAGGGATGAAAAAATAAAAATATTTAAGATGTTTATAAAGTTGTAAAATGATAGCTATTACTATATTCAGTTAAATCAATTGCAAGATGCTATATACTTTTTAGAATACTGTGAATTTTAGAAAAGGCAAGAGAAAAATATGACCAATGGGCTATAAATGAGTTGTGTTTGTTTTTTAAAGGATTGAAAAAAATTAGCTGTATAGACCGAAAAAAGTATAATTTTCCTCAAGAGTATTAATTTTACAATAAGATGACCAAATTAGTATAAGCATATATATCTTTCTTCCTGCCATTGTTAATCACTGTACATAATCAATTAACAGGCATAAGTTATACAATCTAGATTTCAACTGGCACTGGTACACAAGGATAAATCAAGAACTTACAAATAAAACTGAAAGGACTAATAAATAGGGTATTCGTTTGTGTAACACTAGACATTCACATGCTTTGTAAATTTTCTGAAGTTTCACATGATTTCACTCCCTCAATACACTGCAAATTTCTGATTCAATGTGGACTGCAATTGTTTCTAACCATATGTGTAGCCAAATAGAAGGTATTTCAAAACTATCAAAAGATCTCTGGTCCGATGTCACCCAGAATTGGGCAAGTCAATTTCCCAGTACCGCCTCAAGAGTCTTAAATTAAAATATAGTATGAAAATGAGGGAAAACTGCAGGTGGCATTTCTCGTGTAAGACAGCAACGACAATGGACCACTAAGCCTCTTCCCAACATGAAGACTGAAATGCAGATCCTAGTTTATTTGGATGCTTTCCTGGGTATTAACTTCACCTGAAGAGGAACTAAGGAAATTTCTTTTAGATATCTGAAGTCCTGCAATAGTTTCTCTTTCACGTGTATTTTTGGCAGGAGACACCGCTAAACTCACATTTTCCATTGTAATATCATTTGAGGCGTTCATCAGGTACACACTTTTGTCAACAGCTACAATCCCCACTAGCGAGTGGGGCTGTGTCACAGCGACCCTCAGAGAGACGTTCTCAGATGGCTCAGCATGAGGTTTACTCCAAAATAGGTTTACCTAGGAAAGGGAGAGAACTGGATTGATTCCACTGGTTAAAGCATTACTTACCAATAACAGAGCAACACTTCAAAATCTAGCAAAAATTCCACGGTTGCCTTGGCTCAGAGATCATTCTGAAACCATACATAAGCCTTCTCTAGGAAAAAAAATTTTTAAAGTAAAAAACTTTACTGCCACAGTGTTTGCAAGTGATGGAACGTCTCACCGTGGCATAAATCTAAATTACCCTTCACTCGCTTTCTTTTCTCTTCCCTTTCTCCATCCCTCACAACTCAGCTCCCAGCCAGTGCTGGAGAGAAAGCAGCAGTACTACACATGTAGTAACTAAATATGAAGAGATTTAAGCATAGTTCGAGAAATGATTATAAATTTCTAACCAGTTTGGTTTAATGATACTTTTCCAAAGCAATATTACATTTCTTATACTTCACAAATATAAAGTTTTATTTTAAACATCATTACCTGAAACCTTACCTTATTTTCAAAATCAACCTGAATATGAATTTTTAGAGCATCATTTATAATTTCCCCATCATCTTCAATATAATACACCATGACACAGGCTTTTGGAGCCCAAGAATTTTCTGGTATTAAAGAGAAGGTTGTTGAATTTTGCTTGCCCACAACCATCAACTGTCCCCTGGATATTACCTGAAAAACATAGTAGTTGAGTTTCATTTTATGTTAAAGCTAGTGAGAATTTCAACCACAGCTACATTTATCATGATTTTAACTATACACACAAATTTTTTTACTTAAACCAACTTCAAAGTCGATTTGAATGCCAGAAAGCCGCCCTGACCAACACAGAGAGTACATGTAGGTTGGGAAATAGGAAAGGATAAGACAAAGCAACACTGACTGAGGCAACCGTAGTAGTTTCACCAAGACTCTATTTTTTGCATTATTTACAATAGCCAAGATCTGGAAGCAACCTACATGCTCACTGATAGACAATGGATAAAGAGAATGTAGTGGATCTATACAATGAATATTAGCCAAAAAATAATGAAATCTTGCCATCTACGACAACATGGATGGTCTTAGAGGGCATTATGCTAAGTGAAATAAGTCAGACAGAGAAAGAAAAACACCACATGATTTCATATATATGTGGAATCTAAAGAGCAAAACAAATAAACAAAACAAAAAGAAACAAACTCATAGATACAGAGAACACACTGATGATTGCCAGATAGAAGGAGGATGGGGGATGGGCAAAAAGATGAAAGGGGTTAAGAACTACAAACTGCCAGGTATAAAAATAGTCATGGGGCTATAAAGTGCAGCACAGAAAATATAGTCAATAATCCTATCTAATAAAAGAGAAAAATGGTAATTGGCATACGACGATACCCTTTTCATTGGCTAATCAGGGCTATATGCAAATTAACTGCCAACTAAGATTGGCAGTTAACTGCCAACAAGATGGCGGTTAATTTGCATATGTAGGCACAATGCAGGGAGGCGAAAGGGAAAGCAGGAAGAAGCCCCCTGCCACTGACAGTGATCAGAAACCCAGGGGGGAGCTAAGAGCTGGGGGGCAGGGCAAAGGCGGCCATGATCAGAGAATCAGGTGCCTTTGCCGCCCTGGCCAGTGATAGCAGGAAGTAGGGGTGGAGCCAGCGATGGGAGCTGGGCACGGTCGAAGCTGGCAGTCCCGGGAGCTAGGGGTCCCTTTCCTGGGCCTAAAGCGAAGCCCACGATCGCGGGGCCGCTGCAGCTGCGGGTCCCCGCTGCCCAGGCCGGACGCCTAGGCCAGAGGTGTTAGGCCTGGGCAGGGGCGGAGGCTGCAACCGCGGGGAGCTGGGGGTCCCCTGCCCAGGCCTGACACCTCTGCCGGAGGCCTCAGGCCTGGTCAAGGGGCCGATCCAGTGATTGGTGATCAGAGGGTGATGAGGGTCAACTCCTCTGGCCGAGGCATCAGGCCTGGGTGGGGGGCGGGGCCGGGGATTGGGGGGATAAGATGGTCCCCTTGCCCAGGCCTGAAGCCTGGGTCAGAGGCGTCAGGCTTGGGTGGGGGGCGGAGCAAGCTATCAGAGGGAGATGGGGGTCCCCTGCCCAGGCATGATTCCTGGGCCAGAGGCCTCAGGCCTGGGCTGGGGGCAGAACCAGTGATCAGGGGGAGATGGGGGTCCCCTGTCCAAGCCTGACACCTCTGTCAGAGGCGTCAGGCCTGGGCCAGGGGCCGATCCTGCGATTGGAGGGTGATGGGGGTCAACGCCTGAGGGCTTCCAGTATGTGAGAGGGGGCAGGCTGGGCTGAGGGACACTCCCCCCCCCACACACACACACACCCAGTGCATGAATTTCGTGCACCGGGCCCCTAGTATTGTAATAACTATGTATGGTGTCAGATGGGTGCTAGCCTTATCAGGGTGATCACTTCATAAGGCATATAGATATCTAATCACTCTTTGTACACTTGAAACTAATATAATAGTATATGCCAACTATACTTTAAAATAAAAAATTTTTAAGAAATTTTTTAAAAGTCTATTTTTGAATGGAAGGAATACAGAGCATCAAGGCTAAGGGTAACAATTTTACTTTCTTTTTTGTTTTTCTTATATTTTATAATTTTCTGCAATGAGGATATGGGGAATACCTAATATAAATTTAAATTTTAAAAGTTAAATTTTAAGTGTAATGCAACATTTCATTACCCATCTTAAATTGGAAATGCAAATATAGGCAAGGAAAGAAGACAGGCTATATTGTGATTACAGTATAAAAAAGACAGGCTAAAAAGTATGACGCTGAATTTTAAAAATAAGTAAGTTTAGCCTGGCCATTGTGGATCAGTGGTTGAGCATCAACCTATGAACTAGAAGGTCACGGTTTGATTCCCAGTCAGGGCACATGCCTGAGTTGTGGGCTCAATCCCCAGTTTGGGGTGTACAGGAGGCAGCTGATCAATGATTTTCTCTCATCGTTGATGTTTCTATCTCTCTCTCCCCCTCTTCCTTCCTCTCTGAAATTATTAAAAATATATTTTTTAACTAGTATGTTTAGTCTAGACATAAGGTAGACACCATTTAAGATGATTCCATAATAGATCATAAATTTAGATTCTATAACAGATTACCATGTAGTTGAACTCCTTAAATTGCTTGTTGCCTCTAACCACCAACTCAAACGGTGATCCCACCTAGAAAAAACATCTTAATTAATATTTACATATTAATGGCATAAGAGTATAATTATATTACAATTATCAAGTGATTGTAAGCATTACCTTTATATTTTCATCTCTTGTTTTTAGCTGGATGTATGTTTTACTAGGAGACTTAAATACACCATAAGCCGCCATGCTATTCACACTATTAAGAAAAAAAGCCTATAACAAAAGAAAAGGGAGCTATAAAATTTTATTTTTAGCAGCACCTTGAGAAAAGATTTACCCTAATGCACAATTACTGAAAAGCAAATACACTTTTACTTTTTTTTCATGGAGGAAAAATACATTCCCCAGACACTAGATCTTTATCATTTCATAGCTTATACTATAAACAAAGTGATAGCTGTAAAACACAGAAGAGTGTCTTCATCATCATGATCTAAGAGGAATAAAAGCATAGTCCTAACTTATTTCAGAAACAAAGATATATTATTGGGAAACATTGTGAGAAGGGAAAAAGATACGAAAAAGGATTCCTTTCCTTTTCTCCACAACACAGAGCTCATTTACAAGCAAGAAATCATATTTGGCTCCTGCCAAAACACAATTTCAAGTGATTGAGAATCAACCTAGACTTGGAGTTTGGAGAGCTTCTCCATTCTATTTTCAGTTTGCTATATTTTACCGTGCTTTTCAAAATGAATGAATGAGGAAACATTCAGTATAACCTTGAGAGACTGTCATTAAATTACTTTTAACACTTTCCCCCATTTTTAGAAATAGAAGCATGTCCACTTCCTGTGCACTTTGACCTCCAGCAGATTGAATGCCTTACCACAAGGTTACAATTTTAATGATGTTACTGCAGTACCATAATGATGGAAAACAGATGGTACCTTTAATTGTAGCTGAGTGGAATTGTCCAGGATTGGGAATCCAATCTTTAAGATTCCATTCTGGGGGACAGAATAGTTTAGGACCTGGAAAGCTTCTATTTCCTGATTTCTACTATTCCATCCTCTCCCGTACTCTGTAGAGCTTCTCTGTATCATCATTATTGTTATATTATTCATTCTTTCTTCAAGAGTCAGTTGCTTGCCATCAGAACGTGCTACCTTCACCTAATAATCAAAACACAACATTTTAAAAACAGGTTACAAGAGAAGCCAAGGAGCCTGGCTGGCATGGCTCAGTGGTTGATCATCGACCCATGAACCAGGAGGAAACGGTTCGATTCCTGGTCAGGGCACATGCCCAGGTTGCTGGCTCAATCCCCAGTGGAGGGGGGGCGGGGTGTGCAAGAGTCAGCTGGTCAATGATTCTCTCTCATCATTGATGTTTCTATCTCTCTCTCCCTCTCTCTTCGTCTCTGGAATCAATAAAAATGTATTGAAAAAAGAGAAAGAGAAGTCAAGGATTTAAGTTCAGTTGAACCCAGTTTCCATCAATAAAACCAAACTATCAAAATTATTAGTGGCACCCTAACTTCCTGAAGATTCCACTGATGACTCCCTTCTTGATATTATAGCTTCTCTTGCCTTCAGTGGCTCCCCAACAACCTCCTTCACTTCACACCCCTCTTCCTCCATCCTCTCGGTGCCCTTCTTGGTTCCTTTTCCCTCCCCCTAAATGTGGAGATTTGTCAAGACCAAATTATCAATGATCTGTTCTTCTGTCTTCCTACTGCCATCCATACCTCACTCTGGAGCTCATGCTCAACACCTCTAATACCCTGCAGGATATTTCTACTTATATAACCTTGTCATCTCAAATTCAACACATTTAAAACTGAGTAACCATCTCACCAGTCCTCTTTTTACTAACACCGCAATTCTGCCAGGCTTGTCTCTGAATTTTCCCTCCCTTTCCCCACCTCCCAAATCTAATGTACACCAAGTCTTCTACTGTACTTCTCTCTTCCATCCTCTCCACTCCCACATCCATCACCACGAGGCTGCCATCCTCCTGCACAGGCCCTTGATCAGTCTCCCTGTAACACTGCTTCCTCCATACCCCTCCACGTTCACAGGCTCCTAGGCTCTTCACTGCCTGGAGCATAAAGTTCAAACACATATGTGAGCCATTTAGGATTCTCTACAACTCCTCAAGATCTGCCTCCTGTTTTCTTCTTGACAATTCCCAGACACAAGTTCTCTGCTGCAATTGTGCTGGTCAAGTTGCGTCTCAGCTCATCTTGCCCTCCATCTCCCAACCCCACACCCAAACATTTAAAATCCTTGTTTGATCTTCTAACAAATAGCTTAAAGTTTTCCCTTCCACAGAGCATCCCTTTAATGACCCTCCTCCCTATCCCAAAGCCAATTCTTCCTCCCTCAGCTCTCATAGATAGATAGATAGATAGATAGATAGATAGATAGATAGATAGATAGATAGATAGATTTCAGAGAGGAAGGGAGAGGGAGAGAGAGATAGAAACATCAGTAATGAGAGATAACCATTGAACGGCTGCCTCCTGCATGCCTCCCCTCCCGCCCCCCCCCCCCCCCCCAGGGATTGAGCCCGAAACCCGGGCATGTGCCCTGACCAGGAATCAAACCCTGGATCCTTCAGTCCACAGGCTGGTGCTCTATCCACTGAGCCAAATCAGCTAGGGCTCTCATTGTTTCACTCAACTCATTTGGAAGTTACTATATTTTTTGGGTTTTGGTGTTTGGTTTTACTTACTTACCTTTTCAAACTGTCAATTATAAGGTCACTGAAATCAGAAACTATCTAAAATTTCTCTTGAGTCATTCAACAAGAAGGGACGCCTCCTTGCTTTAAAGGAAGGATCAACAAACTGCGACAGGTTGGGAGGCCAAGTCCAGGCTCTGTAAATAAAGTTTTACTGGAACAGAGCCACCCACGCTGGTTACAAAGTGGCTGTGGCTGCTTTTATGCTACAACGGCAGAGTCAAGTACCTCTGACAGAGACCATACGGCCCACAATGCTGAAAATATCTGCTATTATCTAGCCCTTTGCAGAAAAAGGTTGTTGACACCTATTTTAAATCCCTGTAGAAATGTATTCGTGACACTTAGCCTGCCCTGAATTCTAGTTGTGCATGTGTGTATTTTCTTGTCACCATCACAAAAACTGTGAATCCAGGGCAGGGACTGCATCTTTCTCATCTCTCCAGTCCTATAGATCACCATGCCTTACACAGTGTCAACATTCACTCAATTAACAAGTGATAGTTCAACATTCTCTTAAAAAAAGGAAAAAAATGAGATTTGTTGATCATTTTTTAATGCTACCTCTTTGCTAGAACTAAAATTAGTCACTATAAAAATCTAATTAAAATTGAATAATTTTGATCAGCATCTAATTCCTTCAATGACTTTATAAAGACTTCATTGTAACAACCCAAATCTAACTTAAATAGGTTATTAAATAAATTTTAAAAAATACCTTTGTTGGAAACTGACTTTTTAGAAAAATTAGACAAAAGTCATTTGGAAACAATTCTATATACCCCATAAATCTAAATAGGAAAAGTAATCTGTCCACTTTTAGCTTAAATTTTTAGAAAAGCACTGAAAAAAATATTATTTTGGATTTTGTTTCATTTAATTGAACTTAATGCTTTTAGGTCACTGATAAATATCCCAACTTACAGTGACTGTGAAGTTGAGCGATGGCTTCAGGACAGTAGCATAATCAAAGAAATCAATGGCGTACTCATGCTGCTTGAAAAAGACATTGGAGCTTGCATTTCTTGAGATACCTGTTTTGGAAATTACATCATTTAGAAAGCCAAAGTTATAGTTCACCAACAGCTTCTAGCCACCAAATGTCTCCATCTGAGCTAATTCCCCAAGGGGCCAAGATATCAGGGCACAGAAACCTCATTCCCACATCGGCTTCTGTGGCCATTCTGTCCTCCGTGGGTCCCTTCTACGCACCATGACTGCCACCCCAACAGATAAGGCCATTGACAGAATAGTCTTTTGCTGTTTGGGGGATTGGTGAAAGCTGTTGAAATAGCAACAGAAAGATCCACATAATTAACCTTTATTTTATTATTAAGAGAAAACTGTCTGGGAGCAGGTGTGATGTCAGAAGGTGTTAAGTGATTTAAAAAAAAATAAAATAAAGATGGTCCGTCAGCTAAAAAGGTATGCCTTTCCACGTGGTTCTCATGCTGAAAATAAAAAACAGAAATGGAAAAAATTACGACTATCTATCACATGTGGTTGAATTACAGACTTTTATAGGAAATAGATTTTCCCTTCGTGATGAAAACATTCTGCACACTGGACTAATGAACAGTTGTGACAATGTCAGCATTTAACAGCATCTCTAGAAAGGCAGTGATGTTCCCACACAAACAAGCCAGTTATAATAAGAGAGATGACAGAGCAACCCTGGCCAGCATAGCGCTCTCACATCGATCATTCTCTCTCTCTCTCCTCTCCCCCCTCCCCCTTCCTTTCCTAAAATCAATGGAAGAAATATCCTCCAGTGAGGATTAACAAAACAAAACAAACAAAAAAATTAAGAAAGATGACAGAGCAGCACCACACATATATAACTGTACCTTCATTTCAAAGTCTACAAACCTGTAAGTGATTCTGTCACCGTGGCTAAAATTTCTACCGGCCCAGGGGATGATGGAGACATGTGTTCAGAAAGCTGATCTGAAAAATTCATTAACTTTTTCATCTCTTCGTCATTAAAAGAGAAGTTTGCAGATCCATTTATCTGTTTTGTTAAAAAAAAATCAGTTTTATTCTTCACTTTAGCAATCCAAATTTTAGAACTAAAACTCAAACTAAGTCACATTAAACAATGTGATGGCTCTGGTTTGACTCTAATCACTATAAAAGGGTAAATTCTCACTTGTCCAATGTCAGAAAGCTCTTTTTTTCTTACACTTGGTTATTTTGTTAATTCAGTACAAACCTTATTTCTGGAAAAAGAATGCTCATAGTTATCCCCATTACTAGTTGTAAGACATCTGTAAAAGTTACCTTAAATTTTTTTGTAATATTTTTCTTAATGCCCCAAAAAGATAAAGGTGAAAATGTAAGTGTTACATCTCCTTTCACAGGCTTCCCATAGGTATACCTGAAAAATAATAAGTGGGTGGGATGTTTTTTTTTACATTTTCAATTTGATATTATCGAACTAACACAATTAAAAATATTACTTTCAATAGCATATACTGGCAACCCAACTTAAAAGGATTATATTAAAATATACTCTTACTACAAATTTTCAAAACTAAGCATAGCTAAGTGTCCTTAATAAATAGTGATCCTTGAAATTAAGTCTCCAAAATAGGAAGACTTTCAACTACACCACCTCAAAGCAGTTCTTAGAACACACTTTACCCAGACTCTAATCATTTCGGAGACCCCAGAGACAATACATAAGCGGAAGTGACAGTTTTCTGCTCAAAGATTTTTAAAAGATTCTGAAAACCTTATCTTCCAGAAATCTGGCCTGACTGGCCCATTAACCCAATGCATGCCTAAGAGACTTCTCAGTGTTTGAACATTTTAAAAAATATATATATATTTTATTGATTTTTTACAGAGAGGAAGGGAGAGAGATAGAGAGTCAGAAACATCGATGAGAGAGAAACATCGATCAGCTGCCTCCTGCACATCTCCTACTGGGGATGTGTCCGCAACCCAGGTACATGCCCTTGACCGGAATCGAACCTGGGACCCCCCAGTCCGCAAGCCAACGCTCTATCCACTGAGCCAAACCGGTTTCGGCTGTTTGAACATTTTAACATGTTTGTTGAAACTGCAATCACCATGGTTCATTGCTGCACGTTTCAATATTAATCAGGAGGACTTATTAGACCAAACATGCCAGGGCACCAAATGGGCTCGTGGCTCTCAAAGATTGTTTTTTTCAGGAAATTTTAAAATAAGAGTACATGGGGTTTTTTTAATGCATAGTACCAAAATTAACTTCTTGAATTAAATCTCATCTCTGCTTACATTCTATGTATTAATTTTACCCCCTCTCATGATGAGAAAGTCTCTTCATGTGAAGGAAAGGCAATCTTTAGTAAATCATTTTCTTGCCAGAAAGCCTTTTTTAAATGTGTTTCCTGGGTTCCATCCATGTCTATGTGAAATGTTGAGCCAAACTTGGATGTCGATTTTCCTCTGCACTATAGAAATCAAACAGCGGCTCCTGCTTCCTGAATCCATTAGTTGAACACAGAAACTGTCTGAATCAACTCAACTCAAAAGTCAATGGTAAAATGTAGTAAATTCAAAATTAAGAATAAAATAAATCAGTCTTCAAGTGATAACAGTGAAGTTAGTGGAAACCTGGGTTAGCAATTTCAGTATCAAATTCATTTATTCAAAAAGAGAGTTCTCAAAACCTAACCTTGCTATATCTTATTAAAGTTTAAATAAATGCATATCTATAATATCAAAATATTGTATTTTAAAAGAATTATATCACATGAGTAGTACAGGGAACTTGAAAAGCCAGACATAATTTAAAGTATTCTCAGACACAAATATTTTTTAATTTTGATTTAATTGTGAAGCAGATTTAGCTTCCCAAGCCCCAAGCTGATTATAATAACTATAAAACAAGGATACTGTCAGTTATTGTCCTAAATAGAAGCTGGAAGCATTTGGGACACACTAATTTTTCAGAAAGTAGTAGTTTGACAACATTTTGAAAAGCAAATCAAAGATATTCTCTTTATAATTCTCCAGAACTGTGGTTAGGGGGAAAGAATCTATTATTTATTTTAATAAGGTGGGAATAGTGAGCAGATGTTCAAGTTATAGATTTCAAAACTAAAAAGAGACTGTTAATCTTCTTCTTTGGGTAATGTGCAATAGATGAGACAGATGGTTACTAGCAAAAAAGCAACCTAAACCTGGCTGGTATGGCTGAGTGGATTGAGTGCTTTCCCATGGACCAAGAGATTCTGGGTTTGATTAATGGTCAGGGCACATGCCCGGTTTGGGGGCTCAATTACCCAGTAGGGGGCATGCAGGAGGCAGCTGATCAATGTGTCTCTCTCATCAATGTTTCTATCTCTCTCCATCTCCCTTCCTCTATATATAAAAAGCAATAAAAACATTTTTTTAAAAAGGTAACCTAAATTGTTTATCATATACTAATAGAGATAACTATAACAGCTATTATGAGACATTTTAAAATCATCTCTCTAACTTAATAACAACCATCCAAGTAGTAAGACAACAGAACTCATCTTTCACCAAAATACACCCAAAGAACAACTGGATTTCAAACCCCACTCTTTATCCTCTAATTCTGTGACAAGATCAAACCCATCACCCATACAACTCAATTTGGTTCATTCCAAATAGCAGGCTTTTGATTGGGTATGAAGCTTTTTGCTGTGCTACATAGAGCTTGGAACTGAAACCTTATGGACCATATTGTTTATCCACTTGTTCTTTCAATAGTACTTATTAGATACCTACTCCATGACTAGCACTGTACTAGGCACAAAGATGCAGTGATAAGCAAGAAATAGACCCACCTTCAAAAAGGTGGACTAGCAAATAGCAGCGCTATGTGACTAGAGCTATGAGAGGTATAAAGACAGATGGTTAAGGGAAGTAGCCAAGCCTTGAAACAGCCTATTGTAAAGGCTTATTGGTCAGAGAAAGCATTTTGCATTCTTGAAAGCACAAGTAACATTTGGAAATAGAGTTTGGGAGGTTAGAAAAGGGTTTGGGTGAGATATTTCAAAGGACAAAAAAACTAGAAAAGAGCCCAGCTGGCATAGCTCAGAGGTTGAGTGTCAACCTATGAACCAGGAGGTCATGGTTCAATTCCCGGGCAGGGCACATGCCCGGGTTGCCATCTCGATCCCTGGTGGTGGGCATGCAGGAGGCAGCCAATCGATGATTCTCTCTCATCATTGATGTTTCTCTCTCTCTCTCCCTCTCCCTTCCTCTCTGAAATCAATAAAAATATATTTTTACAAAAATTAAAAAAGAACTTTGTAAGATATCCTAAAAATTTTGAACTTTGTCCTCAAGGCAATGGTCTGAAAATTTTCATGCAAAAGAGTCAAAATTGATTTGTCTTTAGCCTAAAATAAAGAGAGAAGAAGAAGAGGGAGAGGAGGAGGAGGAGAGGGGGAAAGGGATGGGAGACGAGGATGGGGAGTGGGGAAAGGTGAACAGCAGCAAGAACTCTGGATGATTCAGCGTAGAGAAAAGATTGAAGGATAACCTGAAGTCAGAAAAAACTTTTCAGAAACTACAACAGTAACTAAGGAGAGAAAGATGATGTTGGCCTGAATCAAAACAGTGGCAATGGAGATGGATTTGAAAGAAATTATGGAGTTCAAACAAACAGCATTGGATATTGATTAGATGTGGAGATTGAAGGAGTGGGAAGAGTGCAATTGACTTGGGCAGCTAAACAGATAGTGGTGCAGTCCACCAAGATAGGACACAGAAAAGAATCAGATTTAGGGGAAGATGGCTAGTTAAAGAATCTGTGGGATACCCAGCGAGAGGAGACATGAGGATCTGAATCTCAATACAGAAATATGGACTAGAGATAGAGATTCGGGTGTCACGACTTACAAACAGTAGCAGAAGCCCTGGCCATGGAGAAGATAATTCAGATGTGTAAAGAAAGAAGACAGCCAAAGATGGAACTCTGAGAAATAAGAACTTTTCAAAGATAGAAGGGAGTCGCCTTCAAAGAGTCTCAAAGGAGTAGCCAAAAAGAAAGAAGGCAGTGGGGCAGGGGACGAAAAGAAATAGAGAGGACAACAATGTCAGATCTACAAAGCGGGGAAAGGTAAAAGGAGTTTCAGTGGCATGACTCAGGGCGAAAGGCAGATTGTAGGGGGCTGAAGAATGACTGGAATGTAAAGAAGTGACAAATGCAACTCTAAGGAGGCTGGGAAAATAGGGCAGTATTGGGAAGGAGACAGGAGATTCGAGGGAAGGTTTGTTTCTTTTAATGATAAATATGTTTAAACACATAGTGAAGAGGCCACTAAAGAACAAAATAGAAGAAATCAAGGCACAGGTAAAAGAAGAAGTGAGATTGGGAGCCTCTGATAGGAGGCAGCATCCAAGGCCTAAGTGGAGGGACACAGAAGAATCTCCTCTGAAGGGAGAACAGATGTGGCTTTCATTATGACAGACATAAGATCATCATCTTCATCATCATTTCAATCTTTTCTGGGACACAGTATTTATAGAATAGGTCTATGCCAATTTTTTAAAAAATATATTATATTGATTTTTTACAGAGAGGAAGGGAGAGGGATAGAGAGTTAGAAACATCGATGAGAGAGAAACATCGATCAGCTGCCTCCTGCACACCCCGCACTGGGGATGTGCCCACAACCAAGGTACATGCCCTTGACTGGAATCGAACCTGGGACCCTTTAGTTTGCAGGCCGACGCTCTATCCACTGAGCCAAACCAGTTAGGGCTATGCCCATTTTTTAAAATATATTTTTATTGATTTCAGAGAGGAAATGAGAGGGAAAGAGAGCGATAGAAATATCAATGATGAGAGAGAATCATTGATTGACTGCCTCCTGCACGCCTCTCACTAGGTATCGAGCCCCAAACCCAGGCATGTGCCCTGACTGGGAATAGAACCGTGACCTCCTGGTTCGTAGGTTGATGTTCAACCACTGAGCCACACTGGTGGGCGGTCTATGCCAATTTTAATAGACTTAAAGAAGACACTGCTGGTCAGAAGGTTTCATTAGCCTGTTGCAAAGTTGTAAATTATATCTTCAGTCTGAATGAAAGCAGACCCTCCTGAAACTGCATTGGTAAGCCTGAAACTCATGATAGCTGGAACAGAGGAAAAGTTTATTCCTATGGGGAAAAGGGGCCTAGGCCTTTGGATGATGACACAGAAGATCGCACTGCCCTGGGACAGAACTACCTTCCTTTGCCATAACCACAGACATCATCCCTAGGCAACTGAAGCTTGAAGAAAGGAGTCCTGGAATGGATTATTATCAGAACTAGCCAGATCTGAGAACTTCCAATGGCAAACAGAGGCTCACTATCTACAACAGACAAAGCACACATACTGAAAAGGTCTTGATGTGTGAACGTCACTAGTTTAGAGTGCCCAGTCACACAATCAAAATTTAATCTACGTGTTGAGTTGAAGGTATTTTATAGTTGTGTTTAAATTCCATAATCAGCTGGCTTTAAGGAGATTATCCTAGGTCATCTGGGTGCACCTGACTCAATCAGTTGAAAGGCCTTAAAAGCAGACCTTGGACTTCCCTAAAAAGGAAGAAATTCTGCATGTGGACAACTTCAGCCTATGCCAGAGAGTTCCAGCCTACCCCTCCTAACGGCTTTCTCTACAGATTTTGAATGTGCCTAGCCAGCCCCCACATTTGCATAAGCTAATTCCTTGCACCAAATCTTACTATGTATCCCCTACTCATTCTACTTCTATGATAGAACCTTGACTGCTACACACACTAAGGAAAACGATGAAAATACAATGTGGTGAACACTAAAGAAATGCCAGACAGCCATCACAATTATCATGTCACTCTCAGCCATTCCTATTTCAAAGAGGCTCAACAAATGAGAATCAGGATGAAACTACAAGGTTTGTTACTGGGCTAGGAGGAGGAGGGTGTGGCTTCAGGAGATATACACCCCCTAAAATTGTATATAAAATTTTCTGAAGTTACCAGAGTTTAAGAGCCACTGTTTTAACTAATTGTATTAAATCCCTGGCAAAACACTGAAAAACAAAAGCAAAGATTATATCCACCCTCAACTTAACCTATGCAAACACTGATGGGCTGTGTGAATTTGCACTTACTAAGTTTTATAAGCATTAGTCAAAGAACTCAAAATAAAACCCAGATAGAGGCTTAACCTTCAGCCAAGATCAAGGGAAAGATAAAAATTATGTACAATGCAGGCATCAATATGTTTTCTAAACCATAAATCCATCCACAATACTCAAGTTCACTTTGGAAGCTACTTCTTAGTTGAACATGGCAGAAAACCAACTTGGTGTATAAATCGGAGACATGTTTTTGCCATTGTGTCACATGGGCTTCAGGTGATTTGGGCCGGATAGAATCTAAAACAGGAGTCCTCAGAAAGTTTTGCTCTGTGGACTGCTTCTGCCAGGAGACTCACAGCCCATCACTTGCCACTGACACAAACCCTCACCAAGAGAGGAACATGGCGCTGAGACAGCAGTGAGATGAGGTCCAGTTTTTATCAGCTACTACAAATAAATAAATTTCAGGGAAAAAACCACAGATATTGATGCATCAAAAATAAAAGCTACAAGAGATCAGTCCTAGAATTACTTGAGGGCAAACCCAGGTTGTACTTTTGAGAACCACTAATTTAAGCCTATTCTGTTTGTTTGTTTGTTTGTTTGTTTGTTTGTTTGTTTTTTAATGTTAAGTCTAGATATGTCAGGTTCCTTTTTTTTTCTTTTTTTGTTAAATGTATTGGGGTGACATTGGTTAATAAAATTATACAGGCTTCAAGTATACAATCTATAATACATCATCTGTATACTGCATTCTGTGGCCACCATCCAAAGTCAAATCTTTGTTGATCACCAAACACTCAACTTCCTCTACCCTTTGCTACATCCCTTTTCCTATGGTAACCACCATACTATTGTCTGCATCTTCAGTTTGAGAAATGCTAGTCTGGAACTCTGAGGATGCTTTTTGTCTCAGCAAAACCAGATGCTTTGCTGTTCAATCCAATAGATCAAAATCACGGGAGTCACTATACATCTGTGGGTTGGAAGTCTCTGTGTACCTATGCTGAAATGATGAGTGTGAATTATTTACTCATATGCTAATTGCAATCAGACAACCAAATCCCTCCCCCAAGAGTCAACCTCCATCATTAACAGAGAAAAAAATTATGATTTAAGAAGAGGTAAATCACCTCCATCCATGCCTTAAGAATGAGGAATAACAGTACTTTTTAAAAAAAAAAAAATCTGGCATAATCTATAATGTAAATCCCTTGATTAGTCTTGGAAAGACGCTAGTATGTGGAAAATATTTCAGGACCAACTTGGAAGCAGAGAGATGTGTACAAAGATCTGCGCAGATGTGTTCCATGTTTAATTGTTTATTGTAGATATTTTTTTCCTGCCCATTGAGGTATCTTAATAAGCAGAACATTGTACTACTATTCTGTGGTATATGATGAGTTCTCTGTCATACAGTTTTATAACAGTTTATAGTCATGAAAAAGGATACTCACTTTGCTGTGACAATACCATTTAAACTCTTAGACTTCAAAAAATGATATAATGGTGTCTGCAGAGCAACTTCGAACTTCGGTAATACTGGGGGGGGAAAAGAGTAAATACCTTAAAGAATCTATTTTACTATCATTTAAGCTTGACAAAAATCACAAACAGAATTGCTCTCAAGGAGTTTATAATTGGTGCTATTTGAAATTAGATTCATTATGATCCAAATGAATACACATGAAGGCTTAGATGAAAAGCACTTTACCCAAAGTCAGAAATGCAATGAAGCTAGTGACTAGACAGTGACAGTGGGGGCCAGTGGGAGCTTCTGTTGGTAGAGCCTACATTGTATCCACAACACTAAATGGAAATGCATCTCAGTGCTGTAAGACCAGCTGCCACCCACTAGTGTGGCCTTACTACTGGATAAAATACTTCCATATTGTTTGGTAAACAGCTGCTTCTAGAGCAGCCCCTTCCCTCAGACCTTTTCACCAATTTGGCTACTAGAAGCACATCCTAGGGACCCAAGTCTCTCCTTCTTCTGGATGATGCCACATTTGCAGTCATAGACTCCTTGTCCTTTGAGGCAAAGGCAAATCTAGTGACAGTCTAATGTAACCAAAGACAAAGTTGTGTAGAATTTCCAGTTAATAGGTAAGATATGGCTACAAAATATTTTTTTTTCTTGTCACAGGTACTGGTAGGTAATTCCAAAAGTAGAAACCTCTACTTTAGTCAGCTTTATATAATTAAGATATTTTCTCAATATTAATACTATCTAATCTAATAAAAGAGAAACATGGTAATTAGTGTCACTCCACTACCCTTCCCATTGGCTAATCAGGGTGATATGCAAATTAACTGTCAGCCAAGATGGCGGCCGGCAGCCAGGCAGCTTGAAACTAACATGAGGCTTGCTTGCTTCAGTGAAGGAGGACTCCAACGTTCCCCGCCTGCCGCTGCAGGCCTCTGAGCCTGCAGTTTAAGAAACATTGTAACATACAGAAGCTAAAAAAACTCCAGAAACCAGCTTTCAGTGAGCTGGGATCTCAGAGCTGGAGTCAGAGCTGGAGTTATACATTGCTTCGATTACCTACTTTCAGCAGCGGAGGCCTAAGAGCTGGAGCCTCAGAGCTAAAACTGGCCCAGAATTAAAAAAAAGAAAAAAGAAAAAAAGGAGCAGTTGGGAGCTTCCGTCACCCGCCAGCCTGAAAACAGTCCTCAGCCCCTCACCCAGACTGGCTAGGCACCCCAGTGGGGACCCCCACCCTGAATGGTGTGTGACCAGCTGCAAACAGCCATCATCCCCTCACCCAGGCTGGCCAGGCACCCCAGTGGGGACCCCCACCCTGATCCAAAACACCCTTCAGGGCAATCCAGCCAGCCCCACCCATGCACCAGGCCTCTACCCTATATAGTAAAAGGGTAATATGCCTCCCAGCACCGGGATCAGCAGAGCCAGGAGGCCTCCCGGCACCGGGATCAGCATGACAGGGGGCAGCGCCCAAACCCCCTGATCGCCCTGTGACTCTGTGTGTGACAGGGGGCGGGGCCCCAACCCCCTGATCGGCCCTGCTCTGTGTGTGACAGGGTGCGGCGCCCCAACCCCTTCCCCCCCACGGGCCCTGCTCTGTGTGTGATGGGGTAGAGCCATAACCTCCCCATCAGCCCTGCCCTGAGTGTGAGAGTGGTGGCATCCCAACCCCCTGATCGGCCCTGCTCTGTGGGTGATAGAGGGCAGTGCCCCAACCCCCTGATCCGTCCTGCTCTGTGTGTGACAGGGGGCGGTACCCCAACTCCCCTATCGGCCCTACACTCTGAATGACAGAGGGGAGCTCCCCAACCCCCTGATGGGCCCTGCTCTGTGCGTGACAGGGGGTAGTGCCCCAACCCCCGGATTGGCCCTGCTCTGTGCGTGACAGGGGGTGGCGCCGCAACCTCCCCATTGACCCTGCCTTGAGTGTGACAGGGGGTGGTGCCCCAACCCCCCAATCAGCCCTACCCTGAGAGTGACTGAGGGAGACATCGCAACCTCCCGATCCACCCTGCTCTGTGCATGACAGGGGGCGGCACCCCAACTCCCCAATCAGCCCTGCTCTGAGCCCAACCTGGGGCTGCACCTAGGGATTGGGCCTGCCCTCTGCCACCCAGGAGCAGGCCTAAGCCAGCAGGTCGTTATCTCCCGAGGGGTCCCAGACTGCGAGAGGGCACAGGCCAGGCTGAGGGGCCCCACCTTCCCCCCGAGTGCACAAATTTTTGTGCACCGGGCCTCTAGTCCTATATAATAAAAGAGAAACATGCAAATTAACCATCCCTCTGCTACACTCAAGCCACGCCCACCAGCCAATCAGGAGTGAGTAAGCAAATTAACCCAACTAAGATAGCGGTGGCCACGGAGTTGACGTGAACAGAAGGCTTGGGTTGCCCCCGTCAATGGAGGAAGCCAAGCTTCCCGCCTGCCTTGGCCAGCCCTCAGCTCTGCTCATGGATGCAAAGTTTCAATTATTGAAGATAAATAAATCCCATAAAAACAAAAAAGAAAGACAGAAAGGAGAGGCTAAGAGTTTGGGTTGCCGGGGGGCATGGCCAGCCTGCAAACAGCCATCAGCCTCTCACCCAGGCTAGCCAGGCATCCCAGTGGGGACCCCCACCCTGAAGGGGGTCTGACCAGCCTGAAAACAGCCATCAGCCCCTCACCCAGGCTGGCCAGGCACCACAGTGGGACCCCCACCCTGATCCGGGACACCCTTCAGGGCAAAGCACCTGACCCCCACCTGTGCACCAGGCCTCTATCCTATATAATAAAAGAGTAATATGCAAATTGACCCTAACAGCAGAACGACCGGGAATGACTGGTCACTAGGCACACACTGACCACCAGAGGGCAGACGCTCAGTGCAGAAGCTTCCCTCTGGTGGTCAGTGCGCTCCCACAGGGGGTGCTCCGCTCAGCCACAAACCAGGCTGACGGTTGCCAGCACAATGGTGGTGGCGGGCCATTCCAGTGGGGATGTCCCACTGGCAAGTGGACATCCCCTGAGGGCTCCCAAGCTGCCAGAGGGATGTCTAACTGCCAGCTTAGGCCCGATCCCCTGGGGAGCGGGCCTAAGCCAGCAGGTGGACATCCCCCAAGGGGTCCCAGACTGTGAGAGGGCACAGGACGGGCTGAAGGACCCACCCCCGAGTGCACAGATTTTTGTGCACTGGGCCTCTAGTCTGATATAAAGAACTCCCCCAGAATATACAATTTTTGTTTTCTTTCAGTCTACAGAAATTTTTTTTTCTCTAACTTCACTGGCCAAAGAAGTAGATCAATCTCATAAAAAGGCAACTCCTCACTCAATTAACTCAAGAGTAGTAGCAAGAAGGCCAACGGCTCAACAACATAGGGCAGACCTCCAGCTCCAAACCAGGCTAAAGGCCCTTGGTGTGCCAAGACACTCCTGGACTCGAGACCCCTCTAGGATTGGAGAGTCAACAAAGCCATAGGGGTCAACTGTGACCTTCCTCCAAGGCTCTCCACCAACACAGAAGCTAGGGGACACTCAGAGGTAGAGTTTCCTTAGAACAAGGAAATTCAAATGTCCTCTCCTCAAATATCATAGGTTGGCAATTAATTCCCCACCTCCACTAGACCCCATTCAGCAACATACCACAACCCAGCACCACCTCTATATGAAGTGAAAATAGCCTATAAAAACCCTGGCACCCAAACTTATTCTTGATCAAGGCTGTCAAAAAGAAATAAAATGTGACCCATACAGTGTAATTTTACATTTCTAGTAGCCACATTTAAAAAGAAAAAAAACAGTGAAATTAATTTTTGCAATGTTTTATTGAACCCCACATATCCAAAATATAATCAGTATAAAAATGTATTATTAATGAATTGTTTTTCTTTTTTCTTTGTGTACTGTCTTCAAAATCTTGCTTTACACACTTAGAGAACATCTCCATTTGGACTGGCCACATTTCAAGTGTTCAACAGCCACACGTGGACAACAGAATTCCAGGTCAGGGGTCAGTAAATAATGACCAGCAGGAACTAAGAGTGTTTTTTGCACTTTTAATTGTTTGAGAAAAATCAAAAGAAGAATATTTCATGATGTAAAAATTATTAAAATTCATATTTCCATGTCCACAAACAAAATATTATTGGATCATAGTCATATCACCTTACATAGTTTTTGTGGCTGCTTTGTGGCAAAGTTGAGTGAGTGGTTAGACAGAGACATATGGCCCATAGAGCCTAAAATATTACTGTCTGGCCCTTTATAAAAAATATTTGCTGTTCCCAGTTCTAGTTGATCATGAGACTTAGATGTAGTATGAGCTACATGGAGGCTGAGCCACAAAAGTATAAGCAAACTATCTCCAGAATTTCTAAAGCTGAATGAAACACAATCTCAAAAAAGTAACAGAAATCATATAAAAAAGCTTGTGTATAACCTCAAAATAGCTATTAAAATTAAAACTAATACTAGATCCTATGCTTTCACTCTCATCTCTCCTTTCTCTTCCTCCACCAACAAAATGCTTGGCTCACACTGTTTTTATCTATGTGTGTCTAAGTGCAATATTCACAAGATTTTAAATATGTATATTATGATCAAGACAAAGTAGAAAAACAATAATTGAGCACAAGAAATAGATTAGCATAATGGAACTATAGGTGATCTTTTTCCTCCTTTATTCTTTATAATGACCTTTTATAACTTGCACTTTTACAAAGGAAAAAATTATTAGATCTATAAGAACCATCAGGATTTTACCTCCACTGGGATTTTTACTTTAAATTACACATCTTTTGGAAATTTCTCTTATCTCTGTGGAAAGTAATAAATGTGTTTTCCTTCTAAATAAATTGAAAAACCCTTACCATATTCTGCAACCTCGAATAATTGATAATATGTCTGGTCCTATTGGGAGAAAGAAAAAAAAAGAAAATATATGAGTTCTTATTTGATTGTTTTGCTTGCTTACTTACCTCACAAAAAGATTTTGGGAGAATTTAATGCACTTATAATGATTTAATGAAGAAAACAGTTTATTTTCATTTGCAGAAGTTTATTTTTAGTCATCTACACATGAAGTCTGTGGGATTTTATGAGTTTTTCTTGCCAATTCACTAACATAAAAAATTGACCTGACTCTAAGTATAATTTAAACAAACTGCTTCATCTGACTGCTCTCATTTGTGAAATGAGGCAAGGACAATATGCCAAACTAACAGGAAAGGGCTTCAAATTGGTTTTAGAGATCATTATTTAAAAAAATGGAGAAAATTAAATTACACATAATTCAAATACTTATAAATAATCAAGAATACAAAATCATTGTGGACCAACATCCTCTACCTTTCCAATTACTGGAATTATTTTCTAGTGTATCCCTTAAATCAATACATTCTACCTGATTTTAATAGATATTGTTAATTATTTCCTTTTCCACAAAAGAAAAAAATGTGGCCTATCTTTTTCCTAACTCTTCATATTTCTATCTGTCCATTCTAAATCATAGGTAACACATTAAATAGAACTACTTCAAAATAGTTAAGTAATTCCATTAATAAAATCGGTATTCTAATTCTGATTCCCTAAGTTATCAAATAAAATACAGAGATGCAGCTATAAAAAAAATTAGCTTTTTAAAACATCATCCTTGGTTAATCTAAAGCAACTGTACATGTTTCTTTTTAATCCTAAAAGAAGGATATAGTTCATTTCAAAGTATGAAACAAATGTAACTACTTATACACTAACAAAATAGTTGTCTATAAACATTCAGTATATAAACATTTTCAAGACTTCTTCCTTGTTTCCTTAATGGTTCTCTCTTTCTGATCCTGAAATGCTGGCCCTTCCCATCCTAAGCTCAATATTCTTCCCACTCTCCAGATGCTTAATGAGCTCATCAACTCTTACGGTTTTAACTGCCATCTCTATATGACCCCTACATAGTTATGTCTAGCCCAGACCTCAACCCAGAGATTCTCACTCAACTCCACCTTCTAGACATCCCCACCTGAATGGCCTACAGAACGTTCTGGACTTCTTTATCTGGATTTAGCCTCCACCGGGCACCCTTCCTTGATTGCCTCTCCCCATGTTGTTAGGTGGACCTTCTCTCCCATAATCTCATCTTACTTAACACAATATATTATCTTTATCTGCTTTGTGTCCATCTCCTGTAATAGAATACGACGCCATTAAAGGCACAGCACCTAATTCAGCATGCCTTCAATGTCTGTTGGCTTGAATGCATGTGTAAATGAATGAACAAATTGGTTCCTGTCTCCACGCTGGTTCTTACACTGTTCATCAGATTAGTTAGTATACAGTATCCCCTGCAAGAAATTAAAATAACCTTATCACGAGCAGAATCAGACTTCCCTGAAGAGGCATGGCCACCTGTCAAATGACCCATAGAATCACCTCAACTCCCTGCCCTGCATTTGGAAGGAATAAGGATGCCAAGGGGCGAAAGAAGCCAGCCATCGTGGAAAACTGAAGAAAAGGCAGAAGGGACGTGCTTCTTTTCAATGTCATTTTTAATTGTTCCAATAAATCAAAAAATCATTTTGTAACTGGGTGCTGACAGTGTGCTTTGTCCCAGGCAAGGTTTTCCCAGGCTGTTTATAAGTGGTGAAATGCAATTCAAAAAAATAAATTATTTGGCTGGCCAAGGGGCTTGAGAGGCAGAACTGGATTTTGTAATTTTCAACATATTGTCTATTAGGCAACCAGGCCATGCCAATTTTCACGAGTTTAGTTACTTTTATAAAATATTTTTACAAAACATATAATCAAGAATGGTAGAAAGTTACTAAAAGATTTAAATTAATAATAATTCAGAGAATAAGTAGCAATTTGTGCCACTTATAACCACAAAAACCCTGATACTGAGAAGTTTCATTAGTCCAGAACAGGGATTTGCAAACTTTTTCTATAAAGGACCAGACGGTAAATATTTTAGGCTTTGCCAGTGAAGGGGTTCAGAACAGCCCTCCCCAAGGTGTGCCACTTTGGCATGAGAATTATTTTGAGCTAAAGGCAATTGAGACCCCGCGGGCTCATGAGAAACTTTTACCTCTCCCTTAAAGAATTTAAATTTGGGGCCATAATAAGAGTTATTACCAGAAATAACTTTCTATGATCCATCCATAGGGCAGGGCAAACTTCTAGTTACTGAACATTGGCTCTTCTTAGCAGCCAGCAAATGACCTTCCTCCCCTCCATAGCCCCAAAGTACTCTACCTCTTAGCTCAGAGGTCACAGGCACCTCATTTTAACTTTCTGTCTCTGGACCTCTCATGTGTGTGGGGTTCCCATAGGTACATATGTAATTCAATGTTATTATTTTTTCTTGTTAATCTGCCTCATGTCAACTTGATTATTAGACCAACTGGAAGAACCTAGAAGTGTAGAAGGAAGTTCTTCCTCCCCCCACATAAGCTATATGGTTGTTGTCGCAACTACTGTTCTTTGCCATTGGAGTGCAAAAGCAGCCAGAGACAATGGGTACACAAATGAGACTGTCCGTATTCCAATAAAAGTTTATTTACAAAAACAGGTACTAGGCTGAATTTGGCCTATAGGCCAGGGTCAGCAAACCCTGACCTAAAAAGTAAAATTTAGTCTAGACAGCATGGTTCAGTGGTTGAGCATCGACTTATGAACCAAGAGGGCACATGCCTAGGTTGCGTGCTCAATCCCTGGTGGGGGAGAGGGGGGGTGGGGTCGTAGGAGGCAGTGGATCAATGATTCTCTCTCATTATTGATGTTTCCATCTCTCCCTTTCCCTTCCCCTCTGAAATCAATAAATATATATATATTTTTTAGAAAAGTAAAATTTATTTCCAAATTGTTCTATGTCAATTCTAATGGAACTAAATTAAATTTGACTAACCGTGACTAAAAACATGCAGCAAAACCAACCCAAGGCCTTTAGAAGGAAGTGTGAGTTTCACTTACTGAACAATTTTCCTTCAGTTTTAAAGGAACAATCTGCTTCAAAATGAGTTTTATGTTTACTCTAGCTCATCAAATCCAGCTTGTGCTCATTCACTCTGCCAACAGCTGGAGAGAGAGGCTGACCTGAAGGCATAAATACTTGGGCAGCATGTCTTTTAAGCAAACACCTTTCCAGGAGAGAGAATATGTAACTCATCAATGTCTTCTGAGTTCTTTCCCCAATATGGTCACTGTTCCATGGGGAAAGCGCTCCCTTAGAAAACCAGCTCTTGGAACAGACTGAAGGTTGCCAGATGAGAGGGGGTTTGCAGGGTAGGGTGAAAGGTGAAGGGACTGAAAAGTACAGATTGGTAGTTACAAAATAGTCATGGGGATGTAAAGGACAGCATGGGGAATACAGTCAATAATATTATAATAACTATGCAGGATGCCAGGTGGGTACTAGAATTAACGGGGGGGGGGGGGGGTCACTTTGTAAATTATATAAATGCCTATGACTATGCTGCATACCTGAAACGAATATAAAATAATACTGATTGTCAACTATAATTAAAAAAATAAAATTCTAAAAAAGCATTAAAAATAAAAAATAAATAATATATTAAAATCTTCAACAATAAGAGAAAAAAAGAAAACCTGCTCTTCGGCACATGTATCCACTTTCCGTGCGTAGTAGATGTAAGCCCATTTCAGTTAGATTTTCTAAACAACTTCTAAAGCAGGAATGGAAAAGGAAAACCAGGAGGTGCTCTCAGTAATCTCTGAAATTTCTTTGTCTCTGTATCCCTAAGTCAATAGTGGATTGTGAGAGTGTATGTGTGGAAACCAACCAGATGAAGGGGGAAAGAGAGAAGACACACTGTTTTTACCATCCTCCCAAGAAATATGCTCTGACTAGAGTACAAATTGGAGATGTGAATTCCATCTATTCCAGTTACAAAATTCCCCTTCTCTAACCATGAAGCCATCCAACTTGAGAGGGTTTCTATTTTTAACAAACTTAAAGAAATATGGCACACTTCGTGACCATTAAAATCGATGTTTTTTTTAAATGCAGGGAAGCTTCTTTCAACTCTTGCTTCTGGAGTTAAAAAAAAAAAAAATGCCAGAAATAGAACTGAGGTGCAGGGTGGATGATTTCTGTTTACATATTTAGAATCATTTCCATTTCCCAAAGTCTGCTTTAGCATTAATCTCCACTGTCTAGATTTATTTTTATTTAAAGATGAATAAAGGGACTGAATTTTTTACATCCACACATAACAGAATGTTAAAATAGAAGTATTTCAGACTCAGTGTTGGCTGTGTCCCCCAAGACAACAGAGGGCAAGGATATCTACATTCCAAAGTGAGGTAAGACTAGCATGCAGGACTTGTGAAGGAGGCTTTCAAACACTAGTTTTGCAACTCTCAGCCAAAAGCACCAAGATTAGAATAAATTAGAAAGGAATTTTAGGAGAAAGCTTTTGATGGGGTAGGAGTCACACACACCCCACCCCCAGGGATTAGGTGGACATTGCTCTTATGCCTTCATCATAGGACAGCCCAGAGAGCTGGATGCATGTCCCTTGAGCATCCTCAGGCTGTCAGTGGGCAGGCATTGACATGCCTGAACAACCTCAAGAGCAAATCCTGCTACTGACCAGCTGCAGGGGCAGCTGAGCAAGGGAGCGCTGAGTGGGGTGGTCTGCGCATGCTGACTTTCAAAGAGCAAAGAAAGTATGAGCATTTCTCCCCAACTAGACAGGCAAAAAAAAGAGAGAGCCAGCAGGGGCTGCCTTCTCTCATGATCAAAACCAGTCTCTCTCAGGGTAAGGCAGCCTCAGGAGACGGAAGCTGGAGGTGAAGTGTAGATGCCCAGAAGCTGAAGGTGGAGCTATGAGCTGCCAGTTGGAGGTGACAGATTCAAAAACATCAGAGACACTTTGGGTGAGAGACCTCCCAGCAATGGAGTGGTGCTCCAAAGAACCCACAATAGAGTTCTAAGAAGGAAAGGTGTTAGTTTTAAAGGCCTGCAGGCCTTGCGAGGCAGTATCATCTTGAACTATATCAATTTGCCATTTCTGTAGGACAAATATTGGCAAATTCATATGACTCATTCTTATAGACCAAGTAAGAATTTTTACCCCTCACCTGTCTTCCCTCAACCCAATTCAATCCTGGGCGGGTCGCAATTTAGCCCAGGAAGTCGGGAACAAGCAGCCAGACCAGTGAAGACCCAATCTGAGAGAAGGAGGCACTCAATTTGATTGAATGGACATATTAGGTACTGAATGTAGACTGGTTTGTGTGGGCATGTGATAAAAAATGGCAGGGTCATTTATTCCCAAAGAAGAACCAGAGAAAAATGGTGGGATTTGCCCTACATTTCATTCAAGGATTAGAGTAGAATTGCAAAGAGTCATGTGGTATTTTATTGTACCTGTTGAGTAATATACGTTCAACCTCACAGTCACACAGAAATAATGAAGTACGCCAAACTGGGTAGCCATTCATGTTAGGGCTAGAGATACAGAGTCACCTTTAAGTTTCTTTTAACACCTTTGTTAAAAGAAAAACTTTGTTAAAAAAAAATTTTTACAAGCTTACTTAAGCAAAAATCCGTTGGAATCAGGCAGTGCCAAACTAGAAGAGGTTAGGAGCACTAACCCAGCAAACTCAGAGAGACTTTTATAGAGAAAATACGGAAGCAAAGTAAGGCAATTATTGACTGGCTATCCCTTACAGCCTAGTTAGCTGTTTGTAATTGGTTGTCTTTTGCATTTTGATATCATTAGCTTGAGGCATTTATTTGCTTACTTCAGCCACCATAGCACTAGTGCCACCTCAGTCTAATGGCCTCCTTGTGTAATTAATTTAACACCTTTTACTCCTCCTCCTTTCTCTCCAATCACAATCCAATCAGTCACTAAACCTAATGATTCTTCCTTTAAAGTGTCGTGTCTCTTGAATTCATCCATTCCTCTTTGGTTTTTGCTGCTCCCCTACAGCAGTCCCCTGTCACCCTCAGACTGTACTATTCTAATCCAACATAAAAGGTAGTCATACATTTGTTAAACAAGGATACTAATCTCCTGGTTGTCTCCCTGACTTCAGTTCCTCCTCCTTTAATCACCCCACATGCTATAATCTTCCTAAATTCCTACTTTAACCATGTCATACTATTGCCTAAAACTTCCTACAAAAATCAATAAGACAACAAATATTGGTGACTTCTTTTGTTTGGGTGTTTATCATAAGTGTGTCATTCTTCTTTTTGGATAATGTTTGGGTGTTTTGACACTGAGCATGCCTTATTTTTATAATCAGAGGAAAACAATAAAATAAAAGTGTAAATTTTATATCTTTTATAATTCAAGAAGTTCATTCATGCACATTTTTGTTTTCTTTGTCCTCTAATATGAAATTTATAACATTGAAACTCAAAGCACAGTAAAAGTTTTGGAGCCCCCTACTGCCTATAAAATGAAATCTAAAACTTTAGCCTGATATCCAATACCCTACAGAGCTTGACTCAGAAACTCTTCTTTCTCGTGGACTCCTCCTCTCTACAAGGCCTCCACCCAGGCGAGTGCCTGCTCCCAACGCCACAGCTCTGTCACTAAGCTCTGTCATTTCACCTCCTCCCACCCCACCCCCCACCCCCCACGGTCCCCATTCAAGTACTACAGTGTCTTCTACCTTCATTTAGTCAAAGCATGGCATTTTAAAGGTATGAAGAGGCTGACAAGTTCTCTGATCCAAGCCCTTTATTTTACAGCTGGGGAAATTGAGATCCAGGGCTGAAATGATTTGTCCATAGTCCCTGAACTAAAGCACAGACACTGGGTCTTGTAACTCCCAATCTAATGCTCTTTGAATTAATTAGGCGAAGTCTTCCCTAACTGTGAGCTTGTTAAAAGTAGGATCTGTGTCTTATTATCTTCAGATGTTTGCTGACTGGTGTTTCTTTCCACTTGACATACAATAGTTCCCATTTTTAGCTTTATTCAGATTCCTACTAATATTTTCATGCTTAACCCTAATGCTTACAGAATAGTCATCATATAATACCCTATTTTATTTTTACCATAACATTAGCAAACAATTTTAAAATTAACAAGAAATCACAATGAAAATATCATCTAGTAAAAGTGTCAGTAGATGTGTACTGACCAACTTGGAGAAAGGGTAGATGTGCAAAAATGACTGAAAATGTTTGTTAATATTTACATTGTCCTTTCCTTTCCTCTTTAGAATCTAAACATCTGTCACTTTAACTGCAGTTGGAACATAACTCTCTAGAAATTTCAACCCACAGTGAACATCAGGATCAACTGTGGTAGGTGCAATAAGTGGAGATGCCCAGTTCCCACCGCAGAGCTACTGAATCAGAATTAACAGGGATGAAACCCAACTATAACAAATGCATGCATTCATCCATCCCTTCAACAGGGAATTATTGCATCTACATGCCAGGCATTGTACTAGGTGATGGGGATACACTTTCCTGTCATGGAGCTTTTGATCTAGTGGAAAGGAAGATATCTGTCAAATAACCACACACATAAATATATAAATAGAAATAAAATAATAATGAAATGAATTCATGTGAATTAAACTCATGGGGAATTATGAAACTGAAGATGAGGCTGGAAGGGTAGACTCAGATGAGGCAGGACCTGGTGTGGGCCCTAGTAAAACATCTGGATCTTTTCCTGAGGGCAATGGAAAGCCTGTGGAGAGTTTCTGGGTTTTGTTTTTATTTTGTTTCTTTATTGATTTTTAGAGAAAGAGGAAGGAGAGGGAGAGAGAAAGAGAAACACTAATGTGAGAGCAAAACATCGATTGGCTGCCTCCTGCATGCCCCCTACGGAGGATCAAGCCTTCAACCTGGGTATGTGCCTTGACTGGGAATCAAACCAGCAACCTTTTGGTGCACAGGATGATGCCCAACCAACTGAATCACAACGGCCAGGGCGGGCTTTTGGAGAGTTTTAAGCTGAGGAATACTGTGATCCAATGTTAGTGTTTAAATTATGTTTGCTGCTGTGTAGAGAAATTGCAAAGGGAAAGAGTAACTTAAGGAAGATCTATTAAGAGATATTGCAAATATCTCAGGAAACTATGATGGTGGCTTAGACAAAAAAGTTAGAGTTGGCAAATTTCATGGTATGTGTATCTTGCCACAATTTTTTTTAAAAAAGGAAAATAATTACACGGATCGATAAGTGCTGCAGAAGAGGTGTGTACCATGACCCATGGAAGAACAGAGAACGAAGTACTGACCTCTGCCAGCGGACACTCTGAGAAATAAAATTCTACAACCGATTCCTCCCTCCTTCCTCACTGCACATGGAAGGAAGAACCTGAGGTACTTCCCAAGAAAAGCAGTCTTTTAGGCGGAGGCTAACAAAAGTTCTGGAAGCCACATCCACATTCCAGAGAGGATGCCACTGTTCTCTGACCTGTCACAATCTGCTCCATGCTTTCTGTTAGGCTGTCATCGCGAGCCAGGAGGGCTGACCAGATGCTACGTGTCGAGTGCTTCAAGGACAAGCACTGTCCAAACAAAGATGTGCTCTTCTGCAAAGGACAACTGGCTCCAGACAAGCCTGACAGCAGAAGCAGCCTGACCCGGGCCGCGGCCGGGCCGCAAGGCCGGAACGATAAGGAGCACTCTGAAAGGCCAAAAAAAGTCTTGACGGCTGGCACCCCAGCCCAGCCTTTCCACAACTAACTCAAGTGGACATGACTGCCATACACAAAGGAACCACCCAAATGAGACCGCTTCTGAATTACATCATAATGTGACACGCACCGTGTGTAATTCAGGCTCCCAAAGGGGGCTCTCAAGCCTAGGAGCTATGGAGTTTTCTACCTTCTATTTCTTGTCCCCCATCCCCCGCACTGGCTCCAGGGTGAGATGAGGACTGAGACACGACAGTCCGTTTCAGCGAGATGAGACCACAAGATTATCTTTAGAGTTCAGTGGTTCCCAAACTGGCTCTGTATCTGACTCACCAGAGAAGCTGTTATAAAAATTCAGATTATCCCCCAAGAACTGATTAAGTCTAGAGTGTCAGGGGGCTTCGCGGAGCTACTCACCTGGAGAGGTAAAGTAGCTTAGAGTTTCACCTTAAGAGTAGCTAGGCAGTCCAATGAATAAATCAGGACCTGCCCCCAGTTCTGTACCTTTTCCACTACCCAGCACTGCCTCTCAGCGGAATAGAGGGAGATTAAGATGCCTGGCTGTGGACACATATTCAGTACTCGTCAAAATGGGTCCAGAGAACAAACAGAGGGCTGGTGTGGCCAGATCCCTCCCTGCTGCCAACAACATTAGCCTGTCTTTTAAAGAACCTCTAAAATTGCCTTCTAATAATCTGGAATACACTTTTTAAAATCAGAGATGCAAGAACATTTGCAACTAAATCTGGTACATACCGATAAGGGAATATTATTCAGTCTTAAAAAGGAAGTAAATTCTGACATACGCTACAATATGAATGAACCTTGATGATATTATGAAAAGTGAAATGAGTCGGTCACAAAAAGGCAAATACTGATTGATTCCACTATATTAGGTACTTAGACTAGTCAAAATCATAGCAACAGAAAGTCGAATGGTAGTTGCCAGAGGCTGGGGGCAGGAGAAATGGGCAGTTATTGTTTAATGGGTACAGAGTTTCAGTTTTGCAAGACGAAAAGAGTTCTGGAGATGGTTGGTGGTGATGGTTGCACAAGAATACGAATGTATTTAATATCATTGAACTGTACACTTAAAAATAGTTAAGAGAATAAAGCTTATGTGTATTTTACCATAATTTTAAAATGCGGGGGGACAAACATTTGCAACTATTTGGAAGAACCAAGGATACCAGTCAAGAAATAGATACCCCCCCCCAAAAAAAAAAAAAAAAGATAGATTGATGTGTCTATCTCTCCCTCTCCCTTCCTCTCTCTGAAATCAATTAAAAAAAAATGTTGTAAAGAAAGAGCTGGGAGAGGTAGAAGAACAAGTACAATCCCCAAAGCAGCGAAGAACTATTCACATTCAATGCAGGTATGCAAATTAAGTATATGCATAAGTAGCACCCAAAAAAAGTCAGTGTTCTCATTAAATTTTTACTAATTTTAAGAGGGCTTAAAAATAATATCGAGTTGTTCTGCAATTTAATTAAACTAGCATCTTAAAAAAATACATGTCTATGAAGGTATAATATATAAAGAACTTACTATGCTCTACCATCAGAGACTACATAATAAAGGAAATTTAAAAAAATAAAATAAAAGCCTGAAAATTTTACTAGCTGAAATAATTATTCATCATTACAAATCCTAATGGTGAAAAGGAATACTTGAAGGTCAAAAGCAATTTAAGTAATCTAGAGAGGTTATCAGTAAATGAAATGACTCATTCATCCTTACTGTGTAAATGTTACATTGTAGAAATGCCAACCTAAGAATGCCACTCTGATTATCTGCATAATCACTACAAATCAAAGCTCAGACAAGTCCTGCATTTTTTAATAAACTGTCCTTCAGTAGTCATAGTAGGATCATTCCATATTTTGTCTGGAAACAAAATGTGATTTCAAAACACTCCTGAAAGTATTTTCCCCTCCCTGAGATTAATACTAAGAATTGTCACTGCCTTAGGAAAACAAAAAGAGAGAGGCTATAATGTTGTACTGCTTAAATAAAAATAGTTCCACCATTATTAATGGCTAAAAGAAAAGAAGTTCAATAATAAGCAATATACAGTGCTTTAATGCTGTGCAGAAACCAAGAGAAGATAAAAACCAGAGACAAAGGCTAAGTTGGGTTTTGCTTCGCATAACATTTCTTTGATTATACTGACCCCTGGTGGCTCTTGAAGACTTTTTTTTCTTTTTTAATAAAGGGCTTATTTTTTCTTAGTTGTATGCACTAATATTAAACCTGGCGGAGAAATCCTTTCACAATGTATACAAATCACATATTACATGTTAAATATCCTACAGTCTTATTTTTCAATTATACCTCAAAATTTGGAGGGGGTGGGGGGATATTATATCACCAATAATGAGTACTTGGTCTACATGCTGTCTTCAAATGAATAAGGATGATTATAGAATGTGGAAAAGAGAAAATTATATTTAGTTCAAGACATATGACTACTCTAAAGCTTTCATATATTTATTTAATAAATACTGACTTCTATGTTCAAAGCACTAGGTCCCAGGGGTACAGGGATAAACAAGCCCCCAAAGACTATAATCTGTAATGTACCATCAATTCAAAGGGACCTGAATGAACCAAGACAAGCACAAAGCACTATGGAAATGTCTAGAGAGGTTCATTCATTTACAATGACTGGAGGGCAATATCAAGTTGCGTGAAAAAACAGTGTTCCAGGGAACAGCACAGAAAGGCTCTGAGATAAGAGAGACTGGAAAGTCTAAGAAACTTAAGGGATATGTGTCTAACGCATGGAGTTCAAGGATAAAGGTAGCACTTAACCGAAGAGGAAGGCTAAAGAGGTGAGCAAAGGCCAAATTTTGAAAATGTTTTTAATTGTTTTAGTACCTAAATTTTCTTTTTTTCCCCCCGCCTACCTAAGCCATATGATAGGTCAAGTCCACAAACCAGAATCCTATAAATCTTCCCACCTACAATCTCATATCTTCTAGAAGTCTTTCTCCACTATTTTATCCTCTCCTCTCCTCTGGCACTTATTCTGTTCACCATTCACTGAACAAATTAATCTCTCAAAGGCCACCACTTACCTGAGACTTCCCTGCCTGGTCATTGCGCTGGGTGCTTTCCGAATGGACCAGTGACGGACACCTGGCCCAGGGAAGCCCATCTACCCATGAAGATGCTTGCTTGTAAGGCTTTAAGGACAGTGGTTATTTAGCTGAGCCAATGTGACCGTGAAAGATTTGGGCCAGAGAACACCTTAAGGGTTGTCAGAAGTGTTTGAAGAAAATGGAGCAGACCATAAGAGACAGAGGGAATCCTGGTCCCAAAAAGGCTGGTGCTCATCCTTACAATAAATCCTCTTTATCCCAAGGTGGTCTCAATGAGACTCCATCCTTGGAGGCACAGGATGGACCTCGCTAACTCAGCACCTTACCGTTCTACTGCCTTCTGTTTCTCTGTCACCACGGTGTCATATAACTTTCATCATATTACTCTTCTCACCATAGGAATGGTCTTTGAAAACAGAGATCACATGTTTAGCTTCCTTGTATTCATCACAGCACTATAAGCCCTCAACACAAATTGGATGGATGGATGGATGGATGGATGGATGGATGGATGGATGGATGGATGGATGATGGATAAACAAACAAAAACAAATTCCAAAAGACTTTATAGAGAAAGCAAAAAGTGGGAACTGAGAATAAAACCTAACTCCTTAAACTCACAATATGCTTCCTAATCCTCGAACCCCATCATTCTCCATACACTCCAAACCTCTCCCAAATCCCAGACACATGAGTCTCTCTGCCTCTACATAAATCCTCTCTCCTAAGTCTCACAAATGTCTGCTCTTTCCTCCTTCTCTACAAGTTCAGTTGTCTACTCCCCCAGGGTCCATCACCCCTGCTCCAGGTGCCCATTACTCCTTGTACATGCCTCTACACATTCTCATTTCCCACCTGTCTCCCTTTCCTGGTACAACCTCCCCACAAGCTCAGCGTGCTCTTCATCTTTATGCAGGTGCTCAGAAAACAGGTGCTAACTAAGGTGACAAGTTCTGTTTTTAGGATGTGGCTCCAGAAAATGTTAACCAAAAGAAAAAACTGTTTACTTTTTTATGTATTAAGTACTTGGTACTTTTATCTTACCTCAGGTCTAACGCTAATGAATGCTTATTCCTTCTAATACAGTGGTTCTCAATGGAGGAGGGGAGGGCATTCTCCCCCAGGACACATTGGTGGAGTCTGGAGACATTTTTGATTGTCACAACTTAGAGAGAGGGGAGACCACCACTGGCATCTAGTGGTTAGAGGCCAGAGATACTGTTAAATGTCCTCCAATGCACAGGACAGCGCCCACAACAAAGAATTTTTATCCCAAATGTCAATAGTGAGAAGCCCTGTTCCAACAGAAGGTCTTATTCACAAATTTATGTTAATAAATTCCAAAGGGAAAAAAAATGAGGAAACATTCAATGGATCTTCAAACATCACTCGGTGATGCACAGGAGAACACCTGAATCACAGATGGTATTCTAATGCCCCTGCCTGGTTTGATCCCAGAGCTACAAGAGTTGGCAGCAAATAAAGGAAGCAGGTGGGAGAGCTGGGGGGAAAGAAGGACCAGGGAACAGAAGATTGATGTGGCTGTTTAAAGTCATTGTGTTTTATGGAAGCATGGAACAGAGTGCAGAATCTCGGAGGGAAGGCGGGGGAGGGTTGGTGGGTGGGAAATAATCAACCAAAGGCCTTGTGTGCATATATGCATAATCCATGGACACAGAGGCTAGGGTGGAAAAGGCCTGGGGCAGAGGGTGGCGGGGGGGGGGGGGGGGGGGAGGGGCGGGGGGGGGGGGGGTTGGAGGTGGTCAATGAGTGGGAAAGGGGCCATATGTAATACTTTCAACAAAAAAGATTTAACATAATAATAAAGCCCAGCCTGGTGTAGCTCAGCAGTTGAGCATCGCCCCAGTAACCAAGAGGTCACCGGTTCAATTCCTGGTCAGGGCATATGCCCAGGTTGCGGGCTCGATCCACAGTGGGGGCATTCAGGAGGCAGCCAATCAATGATTCTCTCTCATGATTGATGTTTCTATCTCTCTTTCCCTCTCCCTTCCTGACATCAATAAAAATATATTTTTTAAAAAAAAGAAAAAAATAAATAGCTATATTTTTTAAAAAAAATAAAGTAAAATAAAATAATAAAATTAAAAATAAATAATAAAGTCACTGTGTTTTAAAACAAAAATAAAAATAGGAGTCATCATTCTGAGACATAAAATTTGCTAAATAATACCTACGTACTCATTACTTAGGTTTAAAATACTCGATATATGCAATAAATAAGTAAAATAAACATCATTTAATCAGTTTTATACTAAAAGGTGAAATGTTTTAACCTTGAAACATTATAGAAAAAGACAACAATGATTAAAACTCATACATTATAATTAAGTTAACCCATTTAAAAACATAGTAAATTAAAAACAAACCACCTAAGTTGTCTGGATGTTCAGATTAATGTTTTTCTGTTCATTGAGTAAATGACTTTGGATATATTGCCCCACCTGACCTATTTAAATAAGTTTAATGCTCCCCCTAAAAATACATTTATACTCACATTCACTTGAACTTGAATGGACCATTCACCAAGTATTGGATGGGAAGATAATTGAAAAGTTTTGGAAATGACTCCAAAGTCACTTTTTTCTGACAACCACTGTTGGATCAAATTTGACTTGGGGTCCTACAATGAAAACCATACATGTTAACTATATAAAAGCTGCCTGTGTACATACATACACTATCTACTTATGAACAATCCCATTAGCACTGATGTATTGTTTCTTCCAAAATATGGCACAGATACCATTTTTGAAAAAGATATCAGCTCTATACCACTAAATAAGACAAATCAAAGTTTCTTCTTTGCTTATATTCTCCTGAGAATATCTTGATTCTTCTCACCCTTTTAATTCCAGGCATCAAGTTTCTTCTACATGAAACACTACAGCATGTACATCAGCAAACCTGTGTTGTTGTTGTTGTTGTTGTTGTTTTAAAAGATTCCACTGTACAGATAACAGGCTCCATGTATTAAACGCCCACTATGTGTCAGACATTCTGCCTGATCATTACCATTCATACACCATTCAATCACTAAAATTCTCCTTCGGGGTAGAATTATCTAAAAATATAGTTGAGAAAACTAATGCCTAGAGATGTTAGGTAAGTACTCAACTATAAGAGATTAGCATGGTCCAATATTATAGCACTATTACATGGTGGAATTCATGATTCAAGCCCATTGTCTTTTAATTCAATAATAGAGTAACCAAGGGGTTGTATGAAAAACACTTGCTTTATTCCTATACTCTCCCAGACAACAATTCCCTCTCACACCATTCATCTAGCCAAACCAGCAGTCATCCCTGATTCCTCTGACATTCCCAGCCCTGTCATCTCTGTCTCTTTACTGTCTCCCTACTTGCCTGCTTTTCATCCCCCATACAGCCACCAGGTCCTTGTTTTCTAACTATTGCAAATAATCTCTCTCTTCCATTACATCTTCCCCACTACTAACTGTGTTATCCCAAAACACAAATCTGAGACTGAGCCTAAGTGGCAGAAATAGTCGGCACAACTCCTGGCATATAATCAGCAGTGAATAAACAGTGGCTATGATCATTCTCTTAGGCCACTAGGTAACTATAGCTTTTGCTTACCTACAGAATGAGTTCTACGCTGCTTTGCAGAGTATGCGAGGCTTAGTAAACTGACCCCCTTTCCATTTCTAGACTCATCTTCCTCCAAGCCTACAGATTTGTTTGCATTTTACCCCAAAAGCTCATGCATCTCGGTCTCTACAATTGCTGCATGGGATGCCCTCCCTTCCTTGTCCAACAAGTGAAATAAGCTCACGTCTTGCCTCCAACAGGCAGAGATGGCCACCTCCTGGAAGGCCCCTAGGAAACCTGGGGTTTATCTCTCTTGAAGACATATTACTCTTTAAAGTATTCAATGGTCATCTGGGGAGGGGAGGGTGTTTTGTTTGTTCCGGACTAGACTGTGAACTCCTGAGAGCAGGGATCAAACATTTTCCCTTATTCTTATTCCCTGTCCTTTGATTAGAGGTACTGGGTCGGTTGAGATATTAGAAGCCAGAAGAAATCTCTCTCCCCGAGTGAGGGAGAAGGTGAAAGTCAGGAGCAAGCACAATGCTGAGAACTGAGGAGCCGGAAACTAGTTGTTAAAACCAAAGACCAAAAGCCCGTCAAGAAGAAGCAGGTCACCGTCCTTGGCCAACTCGCGGGGCGGGCATTGTGACCAGCAGCTGGCTCTCCTCTGCCTGCCCCAGCACGATGCATGGGAGGACCACGGAGTTAAAGGCTCAACAACAAAGGAAGAAACACAAATAGCTAATAAATATGTGCTGTCTAATAATTCTAAAAAATGCAACTGAAAACAATGCGATACCATTTTTCTTCTGTCAGACTGACAAAGATAAACAAGCAATAACGATAACTCCCAGTGCTCTTGAAAGCATAGGGAAAGGAGTGTTCGTTCTCTGCTGATGTGTCACTTTGGTGAGGCTGCACATTTCTCCCAGGTGGTGTCATGGCCCTACGAACAAGGAAGTCCGAACTGAAGTCTTTGATGACTTTGCACATGAAGGATCTGGAAAGTTGGGAGTGAATGAGATAATCCCTCTGGCTTCTCAAGCCTGTGTTGGACCTACCCCTGTCACCAACAGGAAGACATAGAGAAAGCAGAAACACCAGTAGTCTTTGCACAGCACATCGGGATTTTAACAGGCCATGCATGGTGGCATCACAGCAGAACCCACCATTTGCAAGGTGTCACTTCCTGCTGGGACCCACACAGCCAGTGCCCCATGTCACAGCTAGAACAGCTGCATGAGGAGAAGCTGGAAACGCCGCCCCTCATGCCCTTTAAGTAACGTCTGGATGGCTCTGGCTCTCCGTCAGCTGCTCCCACAGCACAGTGCCAGCTGCCTGTGCCAGGCTATCTTGAGCAGTGCACTCCCTGGCTGAAATATGTATCTGCAGGGAGTATCTCTGCCACTCCCTGCAGTCCTGGAATATGCACACACTGACTGTCCAGCATGTGGAATTAGAGAAGTCAAATCACTTAAACAAGGTGCCCTCACCTGGCCAGGAATGAGGTTCTGGTTTAACCACTGCTGCTCCAGGCCAGAATGTCACGGCACAGTGAGGATGTGTCCCCATGCCAACACCTCTTCCCACATAAGGTCATTCACCTGTGCCAGGAGGAACAACTCCTTCAAGAACAGAGGTCAAGGTAGAAGCCAGCTGTGCCAGCTTCCACCACAGTGTCCAAGGCACTTACTGCAATGGTATTAGGCCAGATTGGCTGGAAGAGGCCAAAATTAGGGCAGAATTGGACATGCTTTTCCGGCTGCTGAAAGTCCTCTAAAACCCCTTTCCTTCCTGAAAAGATCTGTTACTGGATCAGAAAAAAATGAATAAAACCCAGTGATTTAAAAAAACAACAACACTGACTATTCTGTGACATGCAATATAGCTACATCCTATGGTCAGTCATTCTTGGCTGAGCAAGATGGGCCACAAAAAGTCAGCCGGGAGAGAGAACCAAGATGGTGGTGTAAGCAAATGCCTGTACTCGCTGCCTCACACAACCACATCAAAATTACAACTAAAATACAGAACAACCATCATCCAGAACCACTGGAAAGCTGGCTGAGTAGAAGTCCTACAACTAGAGAAGTGAAGAAGAAAGCACACTGAGACTGGTAGGAGGTGCAGAATGGGCTGGTCCGGCGCCCAGGTGTGCCACTTTTTTAATCAGGAGGGAGATGACCAGGTGTGCCAGGAGGAGCAAGGGGTCTCAGCCCCACACCAGATGCCCAGCCCAGGACCCCAGAGCTGGGAAAAAGAAGTCACTACAGGCAGTAAGAGCTAGGGGCTGTAAAAACCAGTGCAGATTGGGGCTGAGTGACACACAGGCTGCTGGAGACCCAGCTGCTCCTCTTAAAAGGCCAACACCACAAACTGAAGTTACAAGCTCCAGCTTCCTCTGAGTTCCAGTGTCGGTCAAGGCTCTGGGGGACCCAGACACATATGAGGAGAAACGGGACTGTCTGGCATCGGGGCAGGAACTCGGGGGTAGCTTTCTTCCAGACAGAGGTGGGACCACCCTACTGCAGGGCTGACTGGCAGTCATTTCTGTTTGCCCTGGTGATTCTCTGAGACCCCACCCCACCCAATTTACAACCCCAACCAAGCTGTGGGCAATGGCTTTTGCATATGAATGGCCTGTCCTTTCTCAGGCTAAAAATCTGTCAAATAAGCTGCAGCTGGGTCAAGGAGACCCAAAACTATCAATAAAAGGCCCAAGACCCGGCACCAGCACCAGCACCAGCCCGCCTTGCTTCACAGCTGGGTCTTGTCTGGGCACTTTCAAACCAAATACAAAGAGGAGGAATCTGCAGATCTCTCTGTAGCTCCTGTTGGGTGGCCCCAGGCAGTGGCTGACTTTGCATCTCCCTGGAGACCCTAGAGCCAGTGTACCCAGTGGTTAATGTGAGACCATACCAGATTACAATTCTACACATCCATAAGCAACACTCTCAAGGGGCAGACTCAGTGAGCACCAAAGCCCCACTGAAGCAAGTCCTGCTCCATAAGGGTGTCTCCTGCACAGCAGCTCTCCCACTGTAGTCGCAGCTGGTCCTCTCAGCCAATTGGCCTTGCAGTCAATTCCTCCCAGTAACACCAACAACAATCAAGGCTCAACTACAACAAGACTGTGCACACAGCCCACAAAGAGATGCACCAAGAGTGTCCACCTTAGGTAATTAGGGAGGCTGAGCCACTGGGCCCTATACGACACCTAGCACACAAAGCCACTCTATTAACACAGGGAAGCAGCCAAAATGCGGAGACAAAGAAACATGTCACAAATGAAAGAAATGGAGGAGAGCAAACTACTGGACATAGAGTTCAAAACCATGGTTATAAAGTTACTCAAGAATCTTCTCGAAACCTCCGAGAAATTTAGTGAGACCCTCAAGGATTTGAAAAAGGACCAATTAGAAATTAAGCATACACTGACTGAAATAAAGAATAATATACAAAGATCCAACAGCAGACAAGAGGATCCCAAGAGTCAAGTCAAAGATTTGAAATACAAAGAAGAAAAAACACCCAACCAGAAGAGCAAAAAGAAAAAAGAATCCAAAAATATGAAGATAGTGCAAGGATCCTCTGGGACAACTTCAAGCATACCAACATCCAAATTATGGGGGTGCCAGAAGAAGAGAGAGAGCAAGATATTAAAAACCTATTTGAAGAAATAATGACAGAAAACTTGCCCGATGAGAGAAATAGACTTAAAAGTCCAGGAAGCACAGAGAACCCCAAACAAGAGGAACCCAAAAGAGGACCACACCAAGACACATCATAATTAAAATGCCAAGAGCAAAAGACAAAGAGAGAATATTAGAAGCAGCAAGAAAAAAGCAGTTAGTTACCTGCAAGGGAGTGCCCATACGACTGTCAGCTGATTTCTCAACAGAAACTATGCAGGAAAAAGGGAGTGGCAAGAAACATTCAAAGTGATGAATAGCAAGAACCTACAACCAAGATTACTCAGCAAAGCTATCATTTAGAATTGAAGGTCAGATAAACAGCTTCACAGACACGAAAAAGCTAAAAAAAGTTCATTACCATCAAACCAGTATTATATGAAATGCTGAAGGGTATTCTTTAGGAAGAGGAAGAAGAAAAAGTAAAGGTAAAAAAAAAATATGAACAACAAAATGGCAACAAGTACATATCTATCAACAATTGAATCTAAAAATCAAGTGAATAAAAAAATCTGATTAACAGAATATACTGGTGAATAGAATAGAATCAGGGGCATGGAAATGGAACAGACTGGAAGGGGAGGTGGGAGGTGTGAGAAGAGATTAGATGAAGATCTTATATGCATGTATGCATTACCTATGGACACAGACAATAGAGTGGTGATGCCCTGGGGTGGGCTGGGAATCTGGTGAAGGGGAGCTGTGGGGGAAAAAAGAGGGAACTCTGTAATAATCTCAACAATAATGATTAATTTAAAAAAAAAAAAAAAGTCAGCCGGTAGCCATCAGATGCACTTCTCTATTTAGCCTGCAGGTGGTGCTGTGTAAGAGGAATACAACTGTCCAAGTCAGGGGCTCTTGTTAAATTAAGTCCCACTTTTTTCTGGGAAATTTTTCCAAGAAACCAGCTCAACTATTCCTCACTGAACGATGTAGAAAGCATCACTGTCTGTTGAAGCCCAGCCCAGATGACTGTTTTCAGATGGAGAAGTACAGGGTGTGGGCATCCGCATCAATGCTATGACCTGGCCTCTGCCAGTTACAAGGAAGGAGGCAGTAGACTTGAGCTCCGGTCTCAGCCTCACTGCCTGGATGCAGAGAGCAGAGTATAGCCACCTCCCCTTCACTGTTCCCAAATACTTTGCATTCCAGGTGGAATTTTAGTCTAAACTCCACCACCCCCCCACCCCCCACCCCCCCACCCACCCCCAGGACCAAGAGGGCCACACATGAGCCAAGCCAGTAGGATCCCTCAGGACCAGAGGCAGCAAGAGGAAGGTCTCTCTAACTGCTTCTGGAAAAGCTGAATGTGGCAGGTGACGTTCAAAATTAGAGATAAGAGCAGAGAGAATCTGCAAATCAAAGGTTTCAAAGGCAGGTGCTAGAGCAGAATAGAGAGGCAAAATTATAAAAATTCACCAAGGAGCTGTCCAGAATGAGCAGGGTTAGCTCTGGTTAATGGCTCAAAGGTTAATGGCACTTTATGCAATGCTGACTTTAAGGTAGAAGGAGGCAAATTGGATGTAAGCAGCCAAAGACAAGCAGGCATTAACTTCTACCCATAGTTTCTGGCATAGAGTACGTTCTCAGTATATGTGGATAAATAAAGGATGGTATGAATGGAATCCATAAAGCCCTGCTCAGAGAGTCACGTGAATTTAGAAATGCTATTCACTATGACAACCTACTTTATAGACACTCCAATACCCAGCAGGGGCAGAAATACACAGAGCCGCCAGCTCTGAAGTAATCCAAGTTTAATCCAGTAAGTATGCATTGAGCACCATGCCAACCAAAATGGTATTTACTACAAACACACTGTGGCTCCAAGTCCTATGTACACGTCTGTTTGTTTGGTTTTTGTTTGTTCAATTAATAACAAATAAACTAAAAATAGGAAGACACTGAACTAAAAGCCTGACTTTACCTCCCATTCTGTTATTCATCAGAACATTAAGAGTAACCAATGTCCTGGACTGAACAGATTCCTGGGACCAGGGACTTTCAGTTTCAAAATCAAGAGAATCCCAGACAAACTGGGACTGGAAATTGGTTGCCTTATTTCCATGTTACGATTTAATGTCTAGCATTCTCCTCGGCTTAAATGTAGAAACCACATCCAGTTGGGTCTCAACTGTCTTCAACTTGGTTCTCACAGGAAAACACTCAGTCTGCTAACCACGCTGCCTCCAGATGATCGGAGTGTTCGAGCAGCAAGGCCCAGTGACTCCCTGCCAAAGGAGGCTCCCACAATAATAACAGCTGACGTTTAGTGAGCATGTACTATGTGCCAGGCACAGTTCTAAAGGCTTTACTTGAATTATCTCACAAAAAGCTTCTGAGATATTATTATACACTAGGGGCCCGGTGCACGAAATTTGTGCACTGGGTGTGGGGGCTGGGGGGGAGTGTCCCTCAGCCCAGCCTGCCCCCTCTCACATACTGGGAGCCCTCAGGCATTGACCCCCATCACCCTCCAATCGCAGGATCGGCCCCTTGCCCAGGCCGGACGCCTCTGGCTGAGGCGTCCGGCCCGGGCAGCGGGGACCCGCAGCTGCAGCGGCCCTGCGATCGTGGGCTTCGCTTTAGGCCCAGGCAAGGGACGCCTAGCTCCCGGGACTGCTAGCTTCGACCGTGCCCAGCTCCCATCGCTGGCTCCACCCCTACTTCCTGCTATCACTGGCCAGGGCGGCAAAGGCGCCTGATTCTCCGATCATGGCTGGGGGGCTTGTATTTCCGATGGCTGGGTTTCCGATCACTGTCAGTGGCAGGGGGCTTCTTCCTGCTTTCCCTTTCACCTCCCTGCATTGTGCCTACATATGCAAATTAACCGCCATCTTGTTGGCAGTTAACATTTGCATATAGCCCTGATTAGCCAATGAAAAGGGTATCGTTGTACGCCAATTAGCATTTTTCTCTTTTATTAGTGTAGATTTTACAGATAAGGAAACTGAGGGTCAGAGAGCTTAATTAATTTCCTCAAGATCCCACAACCAGAGCTATTCTTAGAGCGGATCTTTTTCAGATTTACGTCATATCACATTATGCCTCTCCTCAGAATTCTCCAGTGAATTCTCATTTCACCCAGAATAAAATGCAAAGTGCATATAAATGGACAAGACCCTGTAAGACCCCTCCTCCAACAAGACCCTGTAAGACCCCTCCTCCAACCCACTTACCTGTGTCTCCTAAAACGGGTTCCCTCATTCCCTGGGCTCCAGCACACTGTCAGCATGTGGTTCCCCCAAAGCTCCTAACAAGCTCCCACCTCAGGGCCTATGCATGTGCTGTTCCCTATGTTTGCATGAGCTCATTCTTTTATTTCCTTTAGGCCTCTGCTCAAATAGTATTTCCCTTACAACCCAATAATAGCAATCTCTCTCTTTCCCTCTCGCTCTCTCTCTCTCTCTCTCTCTCTCTCTCTCACACACACACACACACACACACACACACAAATATATACATATCTACCTATCTATATGTGTATGTGTGTATGTGTTTTTCTATTGTCTGTCTTCCCACTGAAATATAAGCTCAATGTGAACAGGAACCTAATCTGTTATGTTCACTGCCCTATCCCAGCACCTGGGACAGAAATTCAATAAATGGTTAACAAATGAATAAATCCATGAAGGAGCCAGGACTGGAACCCCAGCTCCCCTAGAGAGAGTATCCCATGTTGGGAGGGAAGCTTGTCCATGGGGAATTCTAAGATAATGTGTACGAAACTCACAAGAGAGCTTCAGTAAGATGGCTGGAACTCCTCCCTTCATTTCTGTCTGGCACTTACCTTAATTAGAATGTTTACAGGGGCTTTGGAAGGTTTAAAATCTGCGTGGAGTGTAACAACACGAAACTTCACTTCTTGCTTTGGCTTGTACAGGATTTTGTCTGTTTGAGTGAAGACCGTCATTCTCTTGGCGTCAAATGATAAGCGTGTGCTATTAGAGAATAAAAGCTCATCCTGTGCACGTCCAGTTACACGGAGCTCATAAATCCCATATGCACTGTGCAGAGGTAACTAGGGGAAAAGAGATCAGGCATATCAAGGTCTCATTATTTTACATCAAAAATGTTTTTAATTATAAGTAGAATAAAAAACGCAAATACATAGCATTATCGAAAGTAATTGCAAGGTTTACCAGAAAAAGTAATTGCAACGTTGAAACATTTCCTCCTAAGCACCTAAGTTAAACAATTTGCTTTCCTTTTTTTAACATCCTGTACTTTGCTCTCCAATTAAATCACAGGGTTCCTGGAATGTGAGATACATCCCACAGCTCACTCTCAGCTGCCAGTCACCTTGTCATTTCCTATTCCAAGTGCAAATTTTCCCTCACTGACAGTCACTGTGGGGCAGAAAATCTAATATCCTTCAACATTCCTTCCCATGCCATCCCCCACCTGAAGGCACATTTGCACAAGATTCGGGTTTTGCTATCCTCTCTCAAGCTCCGTTCTACACATTCTCTTCCTACACCTTGCGCAGTATGTGTCATAGTCCCTTTACTATTTCTAGTAACAGAAACCTCCCCTTCCAGCATGAACAGACCGGAACAGTTTGCACATGCTGTGTCATTTAACCCCACAACAGCCCTTCGGGTGGGTGCTCTCACTAATACAAGTTTCCACACAAGGAAACTGAGGCCTGGAGGAGTGGAGGAAGTCGTTCCAGGTCAGTAGCTGAGATTCCAACCCAAGAGGAGCTATGCTGCTCTTAAGAGCCTCTAATCTCCCCGCTCCCTTGGAAAGATAGAGCCGAGTTCCCCAGATTTAGTGGCTTGCTTCTCAAGAACAGAATGAGTCTGCATCAAGAAAATGATGGTTTTTGCCTGGTTCTCTCTTTGATGCCTCACTCTGGCAGGAGGCAGACAACAGATGCTGAGGACACTCAACACACCCACATGCAATGGAACTGAGGCCTCCCCCAACACCCACCCCCAACCTGCCAGCTGTGCCGAAGAGCCAGCCCTACTGAAGCCATCAGATGACGGCAGCTCTGGGTGACATATTGACTGCATCTTCGTGAGAGCATGTGGTTCCCAGATTCCTAACCCACAGAAACTGTGAGAAGCAGTAAGAGTGTATTGTTGTATTACGCCAAAGTTTTGGGATAATAGATTACACAACACAGATGATTAGTACACCTGACTTTTCCTTTTCAGATTAAAAAACCTGAAGTTCTAAAACTACATTCTGACTCCTTTGTGCAAATCAGTTTTACCCACAGAAAGCTCAGAGGAATTTTCCAGTAACAGCAGCCACCAGAAAGCTAGGAATATGGGTAAGAATATGAAGGAAATGTATCAAACCACCAATAAAATGGTCAGCAGGAAATATTTAAGGAGAAAATACTTGGAAATGAATTTTAAAAATAAGATAAATAAATGGATGGAGAGATAGGTAGATGGAGAAACATGTGATGAAGCAAATGTGATAAAATGTGAATGGCAGATTCTAACTGGTGGGTATGTGAAATTCTTTCAAGTTTTTTTGTACATTTAATTATTTCATAATAAAATATTAGGAAAAAGAATCAGTAATATCACCTTCAAATGACTTCTAGTGTTGATTTTTCTGCTTTTCTTTAATAAATAAGTATTCATTGAGCACCTTCTAGCTCCAGGATGTTCTAAGTGCTCAGGATACATCATGATGAACCAAAGATGTGTGCCCTGGTGGGGCTGAGAGTCTAGCCTGAAACCTGCATTCTTATATTCTGTTTTCTCAAGTGACATTTCAGTCCTCAGATTTTTTTAAACAGATTCCTTAATACTATACTCAGGAAAATGCACATGCCAGGAACCATTATATCATATGCTTATATATGGAAAAGATTTGGAAGTATTAAAAATTAGATACTTGATGAGATTTCTCTTTATAATTTGGACTAGTTTGATCATTTTTAGTGGCACAGAGGCTCCAGAACAGAAAGTACATTAAAGACTTCTATCAGATTAATGATGCAGAGGCCTGAAGCTAAAAAGGCCTATTAACCACAGGAGGTCAAAGAATTAGAGAATTAGAATAAACACGAATGTGTCCAAAACTATTTACTCTGTTCCCTCCTCCACCCTCCTTCAGGGAGCTGATGCGGCCTCAGGAGGGGATGGTACTGACTGTCTTTCTGCTCCTTCCAGTTGCCCTAATTTTCTTTCTCAACTCTCCCCTGTTAGAAACCCCGCTGCCCCGTATGTAACATTTAGGTTGCTTGGGATCCTCCAAGCCAAGGCGCTGACCCCAGTGCTGGAAAGTCAGGGAAGACAACACGCACGTGGCGCATCAGCAGGCCTTCATGGGTGTCTCCGTGGACCCGAGCATCGTCACACAGCTGGGGTGGCCCGTGGGCTCCGGACGGCACAACAGGTCCTGAATGTAGGCACAGAACTTGGCCCTTCACTGTTAACAGTAGAGGGACATACTGAGAAGGAGACTGAAGAAGATATGCTGGGTTCTAAACACTTTTTATGGAAGTTTCTCTCTGCACCAGATCTGGAACGGGTGTAATCTGCTTCCCACTGTGGAGAGAACCCCAGAGGTAATACAGGCTCCTGAATCTCTGCTGATCAAATGCCTTCTGCCTTCTTAGGGCCACGCCTACTAAAAAGGGTTCCCAGAATTGGTAAGAAAGAGGGTCTTTCACAAGAGGTTCCTCCATATCTCTTACACAAAAGCCAATTATTTACCCACAGAGATTTTGAACTCCTTTGTGTTGAGTTGAGGGCACAGGGCTGGAGAGAGATGCAGTTCCCACAACTGGGCACTGTCTGGCTGCAGGACAAGAGCCTGGAGTATACAGTATCGAGGGGCTTTGATCAATCAAATAGCAATCGGCATCTGAGCTGGGCACGGTTGATTCTCAGTTATGCGAGGTCTGTTTTGTGTATATGTAAATATACCCTCTAAGTAAAAGACAGCTCTCTGCCCAGGGTACAAAAGGAAGCCACACTCAAAAAGGTCTTTGATGGACAATAAATGGATTTCTTATTCTAATCTGGGCTGTCTAAAGCCATCTCACCTTCTCTGAAAGATCAATTGTCTATGGAAATGAGACATGATAGTGTTTCTCCTACTTTAGTTCATTAGTAATAGCAGTTACTAAGGGCAATGGAAATTTCAAATAATTTTCCAGATACAGTGAGAAAATTTTTTAAAGATGATAGTCTCTATCAAAAATGTATTAGTAATTTTACCTAACATAAACTTTAAAAACATTTCTAATTTTAAAAATCACTCCCTCATGTGATTTAACTTTACTAACAAAGAGAATAAGATAATAAAGAAATTTTTTCTAGCATATTCTGTACAAAAAATAATCTTTGTATTAAACATTAACTTTTTATTTACTCCTTATTAAAGGCTAACTGGAGTGTATCAAAAAGTAAAAACAATAAGTGACCAGATGTTAAAAACACATTTGTTTTAATGCATCCAAATATGAATAGGAATATATGAATATGAATATATGAATATTTTACAGCAAAAAATTCATGAAGACCTTAATTTAAAATAATATATTTACAAACATCAGAATGCAAGTACACTTTGAAAGTTGGGTCTATTTTATGCCCTAACCGGTTTGGCTCAGTGGATAGAGCAGACTGAAAGGTCCCAGGTTTGATTCCAGCCAAGGGCATGTACTTTGGTTGCGGGCACAACCCCCGTAGGAGGTGTGCAAGAGGCAGCTGATCGATGTTTCTCTCCCATCGATGTTTCTAACTCTCTATCCCTCCCCCTTCCTCTCTGTAAAAAATCAATAAAATATATTTTTTTAAAAAAAGAAAGTTGGGTCTATTTTAATTGAAAACTCATAAAAATGCAGAACCTTCTATTTTTGCCTAATTATCAAATTTTCCCGGACATGTTATGACTAAGTCTTTAAAATTGGTTTACTAAAAAGGGATAAATCCTAAATATAATTTCTAGTAAAGCTTTCAATAAATATTGCTATAGCTGCATACAATAGAAATAGCATTATATTAAAGACACATATAGGATGTCAGGCTTAGTATTTCATATAGTTAAGACTTAAAAGAATAATAGTAGCCAAATTCCAGCTAATGAGAGCTCGGATGAGTGCAATTTATACTAGCATTATTGGAACAAGTCCAAGTGCCCTTATCCTGTCTAAATGCCTTCTCTTTTCAGCCTTTCTGCACTTCCGGTCAATGCAATTGCAGACTTCTTTGAGGAAACCAGAACGTTATTGTGCTTTAAGCTGTGACTCCTGAACTTAAATCCCACTCCTTTCTGCTATAGGACAATTCTATTACACAAAATTTATTTCAGTCTTCTCACTGGAATGCTCTTTCAACAGTGTGACATACACAGGCTCTGGTGGCCAGCATCTAATGTTTTAGGTTTCATTAACACAATCTAATGTTTTATTGTCACCAAGACTTTTGCCTGCTATATCCTCTCCCTCCCCTCCACTTTATTTAATAATAGAAAATAAGTATATTTCTTCATAAGGAAAACACAAGCATAAATAGCTAAGAAACATTATAGCTATGGAATATAAGTAACTTTTGTAAGACTGTTGGGGAGCACTAAAGCCTCAAGGAGCCCTCCAAAATGAATGTGGTTTCTGAATGTGCTTGACAAGTAACCTTCAGGAGGTAATGGGGGAACCCAGCTCATCAAGTAATGCTGAGCCTACATAAGTATGTAATGTGTCAGGGTCAAAGTCATTAGTCATCTATTCTCAGAAAAGTATACCAAGGCGTACCTCCTATGGGATGCTGTGCTTTACTGCACATTAGTGTGAATCTCCAAGACAAAACACAGTAATAATGACGACAGTCTCTACCAAAACTCTGGGAAGTAGGATTCGTTCACAAACAACATTTATTAATCAGATTCTATGACTCTCTCAACAAAATAACAACCCCTTTGCACTTCTGTATCAAAGGTTACAGCCCTCTGACATCTGATTTCACCTCCAGGCTACCGGCACCATTATGAAATAAAGACAGTGTCTTATCCCCTTTCCCAGGGCCAGGTCTAGGGTGAGGTGAGTGAGGTACTTGGCTCAGGTATAAAATTTAAGGGGGTACCAAAAAAGTCAATAGTAAAGATAAATAACATGATTGTAAATAGTTTAACATATCCAAAATAATACAAATAATTCAGTTATGAACAAAAATAAAATTTTAAACTAAGACAGGATCAGTATCACCGATGTTTCCTTTTGCCTCAAACTCCAATAGGTTCAGCATGACTCTGCCCTGTTCCAGGATGAGGAGACTAAGGGATGGAGCGTTAATTACATATTCGAGACTGTAGGGCTCATTAAGGCAGAGTAGGACCAAACCAGCCCATGTTCCTGTGCTATTAGTCTGGGCCAATTTCCTTCAGTGAAGTTCTCTATTTTACAAGAAGAAAATCTCTGCTACAAGTTTGAAAGGCCTAATAACTAATCTCCCTGAAGGAATATTATTCTTAAATAGTCTGATAGTCTAAAGGTGCAACTGAACTCAAGCCAAGTTCACAAGGAATTTAACTGGATACAAAAACCAACAAAATATTAATGTATTTAGTTCACTGATGAAATGCACATTTCTGAAACAAAAAATGTTAATGGATACTTACTGCTGGAAGAGTAAGTCTCTTGAAAGAGCCTAAAAGGGAAATGAGGGGGGGAAAAAGAGTCATAATTTGAATCTGATGATATAACACAGAACTCGCAAGACTCCCCTAAAATTCTTGATGTGGAAGGAATCATAAACTTATTTGGTCAAAACAACACAATGTGGTTAATGCCCAGAACACCTGAGAGATTATTACTTATCTTTGTGCCAAAGAATTAAGGAAAACTGGGCCAGACTTAAAAGGCTATTATTACTGGGTGAACCGCCCAAAAAAATTAGTAAGTTTTACTTCCCTTTTCCATTATCATTTCTGTTGGCATGGTTGCTGCTGCTCCTGGTACTGTTTTAATATACACATTTGAGCAATACTTCAGAGAATCTACAAAAGGAATCTGAGGTTTAGTTCTTATGTTCTCATCCCCTCGTGATAAAGCAAGAAAAGGAAGGCATTAGTCATGTCAGTGGTGAGCTGGGACTCATAACTGGCTCATTAGTATTAGAGTAACGCAGACTTTTTTCATGTAAAGTTTCTAAACATAGGACTGCTAATTCAACTCATGTCTTTTTTTTTTTTCATCAGATCCATTTATTTCAAGGGAAAAAGTGTTTCGTGTTAAAAATAAAAAATTACTTATCCAAAGTTCCCATTTAAGTGGCATGAATTTAGAGATGGTGACAGACCCTCAGTCCCTTCATTCACTTAAGAAATATTTATTAAGGGAACCACAACAAACAAGACAAACACAGTCCCTCTCCTCCTGAAGGCCATATGTGCTAGTTAGCCCATGAGAACAGACAGGCAGGCAGCCCATACGGAACAAGGGTTAAGCAAGTGGCCTCTAGAATCTATCCTGAACCAGTCACATACTACCCCCGTCCCTGACCAAGTTATCTGAGTCTCCAGGGTCAGTTTTTTCATTTATAAAATGAGGATGCTAACAATCATACCAACCTCATAACATGGTTTTAAGCAATAAGTATGTCCATGTCTGTGAAGTATATAGAACAATGCCTGGCACATAGCTAACACTTGATAAATATAAGCCATTATAGTGCAAGGAAGCTGGAAGAGTTACCTACTGGGAATGTCTGCGTGACTCTATAACAGTGGTCCTCAAATTTCTGTGATGGAGCATTCAATCAATAAACTATTTAGGCCCTGCTGGTATGGTGCAGCAGTTGAGCATCAACCCAGGAACCAGAACCAAGAGGTCACTGGCTCAATTCCCAGTCAGGGCATGTGCCCAGGTTGCAGGATCAATCCCCAGTAGGGGACATGCAAGAGGCAGCCGATCGATGATGTGCCTCTCATCGATGTTCCTACCTCTCTATTCCTCTCCCTTCCTCTCTCTCTAAAAACCAATAAAAACATATTTAATAATAATAATAAAATAAGCTATTTAGTACACACTACCAATGTCAACTTAGATTTATAAAGTTTATACATGCCTTTCTCAAACAAAATATTAAATATTAGAAAACCTTAATTTCTTAGTTTTGCTCAGTAAAATTATAGCAATAAAAGCACATGTTCTACCTACACCCTTATAAATGGGCTTACGCACTCCCTGATGTGTGCACACCCACGCTGAAAACCACTGCCTCATTGAAAATCAAATATGTTTTCAGGAGCAGATAAGCAATTCAGCAAAATCCTACCTAGCACAGATCAGTTTATCCAGTAACTGCCACCCTAGGAAGCAAAGAGCAGGAGTCTTAAGTAACAGGACATTGGACTAAAAATGTTTTGAAAAGGTGAAGAAGGGGAAACAATTAAACAAGGGCTGCAATAGAGGTAGGGCAGGGAGCACATCAGAGGATCAAGGGAAAGTGCCTAGAGAAACTGATGCCACAGTCTTGGGTTGTAGGATAAGGAGAAATTAGCCAGGTGAGGAAGGAGACGAAGTGTTTCCAGGCAGAGTAGCAGGAAATGCAGGAGTAGAACATGAGCCTAGCAAAGCAAAGATCTGGGTGAGACAGGCAGGGAGAGGGTCCTACGGGTGAGGAACGGATCATGAGAGGCCTTTTTGACATGGTGAACCCTCTCCAGGACTGTCCCAGGTTACACTGTTATCCTAGCACCTGGGGTTAGCATTTCTGCTGGACCTTTTTTTGTTTAGCCAAATATTGACATGAGATGGCTTTAATTTGCACAAGATTTAACTTTGAAATGTAATCATGCTTTGGAAATATTTCAACTTAAGGGAAGAAACTTCTACTCATTAGTTCTTATTTGTAATGAAATAGACACCTTTGTTTTGAAATGACATAGTCTACACTAAACTGAAGCTCAGAAATAGACCACCTTAAATACAGTCAGTTGATCTTTGACAAGCAGCAAAGGTAATACAATGGAGTAAAGACAGTCTCTTCGACAAATGATACTGAAACAACTGGACATCCACATGCAACAAAAATGAATCTAGACACAGCCCTTACAACCTTTACAAAATTTAACTCAAAATGGATCATAGACTTAAAGGTAAAATGCAATACTATAAAATTCCTAGAGGATAACATAAGGAAAAGACCTAGATGGCCTTGGGTATGATGATGCCTTTTTAGATACAACAGGAAAGACCTGATGTATGAAATAATTGATAAGCTAGACTTCATTCCAATTAAAAACTTCTCTACAAAAAACAGTGTCAAGAGAATAAAAAGAAAAACCTGACTAGGAGAAAATATTTGCAAAAGACACATTTGATAAAGGATTGCTAGCCAAAATATACAAAGTACTCTCAAAACTCAACAAATCAAAAAAATATATTGATTAAAAAATAGATCAGCCCAGCTGGTGTGGCTCAGTGGTTGGGCATCAACCCATGAAGCTAGAAGTGACCCATTCAGTTCCCGGTCAGGGCACATGCCGGGTTGCTGGCTGGATCCCCAGTAGGGGACATGCAGGAGGCAGAGATCCATGTTTCTCTCTCATGGATGTTTCTATCTCTCTATCCTGCTTCCTTCCTCTAAGATCAATAAAGACATACTAAAACTATAAAACTAGACTTAAAAAAGAATAGGTCAAAGACCTGAACAGACACTTCACTGCAGAAAATAAACGGATGGCAAATAAGCATAAAAGATGCTCCACATCACAAGGAAATGCAAGTTAAAACAAGACACCACTATATACCTATTAAAAGAGACAAAGTCCAAAATACAACACCAAATGCTGACCAGGACGTGGAGCAATAGGAACTCTCATTCACTGTTGGTGGGAATGCAAAATGGTACAGCCACTTTGGAAGACAGTTTGGTAGTTTCTTACAAAATAAAATTTACTCATACCATATACTCCAGCAATCATGTTCCTTGGTAATTCACTCAAAGGAGTTGAAAATGTATGTGCACACAAAAATCTGCATACAGGTGTTTATAGAAGCTCTATTGATAATTGCCAAAACATTTTTTAATTGATTTCAGACAGGAAGGGAAACAGAGAAATCGAGAGAAACATCAATGTGAGAGATCGGTTGCCTCCCACACACACCCCGACTGGGGATTGAATCCACAACCCAGACATGTACCCTGATGATGCTCCAACCAACCCAGCCATACCAACCGGGGCAATAATTGCCAAAACTTAGAAGCAACCAAGTTGTCCTTCAGTAGGTGATTAGATAAATAAACTATGGTACAGCCAGACAACGGCTTATTATGCAACATTAAAAAGAGCTATTAAGCCATTACAAGAAAAGAAGGAAACTTAAATGCGTATTACTAAGTGAAAGAAGCCAATCTGAAAAGGCTACATACTATATAATTTCAACCCTATAAAATTGTGGAAAAGGCAAAGCTATAAAGACAATAAAAAGATCAGTGGTGGCCAGGGGGGAGGCAGGGAGAGATGAACAGGCAGAGCACAGAGTACTTTTAGGGCAGTGAAAATACTTTGTATGACATTATAATGATGGGTACATTATTATACATTTGTCCAAACCCATAGGATGTATAAGAGTGAAACCTAAGGTAAACTATGGATTTTGGGTGATTATGATGTTATGATGAGTCAATATAGGTTCATTTTTGGTTTTAAAAACATGTACCATTATGGTGAGTGATGTTGATACTGGTGGAAGCTATACGTGTGTAGGGGCAAGAGTAATATGGAAAATCTGCAAAAAATACATAAAATCATGAATATCTGACTATATCTATATAATGATATATAATGGTAACACAATTTGAGCATTCAAATAAATAATGGATTATAACCTACTGAAAAAAAACAAGAGTCTATGCATTCGTGCTGCTATATAATTAAGTAAAAGACTAAATGAGGGAGAAGAAAAAGTTCTTCTTTACCACAGAATTCCAACTAATAAATGTAGAAGGAATCATGGAATTAGAAAATGTCACAACTATCATGGTAAGAAACAGGTCAGCCAATAATCACCAGTCTTGTGTGTACAAGGCTGGGTGAGTGAGACTCGTGAAAATTAATAAACCATTGTTGTTTTAAGCCACTAAGTTTTGGAATTGGTTCATTCACAGTGATAGCTAACTGGGACACTTTTGACATTGAAAAAGGTTAACTAGCAAACCTCTGAAGCTGCACACAGTCCAATACAGTAGCTTCTAGCCACAAGTGGCTATTAAGCAACTGAAATACGCTTCATGTGTAAATTACAACCCATATTTCTAAGAGTTAAACAAAAAAAAGAATGTAAACTATCTCAGTAATTTTTATAGTGACAGCATGTTGAACTGACAATATTTATGAATTATTGGGTTAAATAAAATATATCATCAAAATTAATTTCATCTGTTTCTTTTTACTTTTTTAATGTGGTTACTAGAAAATGTTATATTACAAACTTTAGACAATTAAGTAAATAAATAAAAGAAAATGTTACATTACATAGGTGGTACCATTATACTCCTATTGAACAGTGCTGGTCTAGAGGATGGAAGCATGAAGATTTTGCTCAGAAGCAATAAAACAACCAACAGCTCTGACTGTGTGTAATCTTTTTGATTTTGTGAATACAATAACAATATAGATACTGTTTAGAGTGCTCTACAGCTATTACATAAATTAACTGGTTTAATCCTCACCATGATCTTATTAAGCATTATTATCCTTATTTTACAAATGAGAACCCTGAATCACACAAACACTAAGTGACTTGCCCGGGGTCACACAGAAAAAGCAAGGGAGCCAAGATTCTAACCCAGCAGCCTGGCTCTTGGGCCCTGTCTCGAAACCACTACTCTCCTCTCAGTATGAAAACAGCAGTTTTACTTTTGTAGTTTTATTCTCTTATCTTTGACTATTGTAAAAGTTCCACAGCCTGGAGAGCCTGCTGGTGTATGTTGATGTCACCCCACTTTCTGTCACAGAGGTTCAAAATCTCAGTCATCTCGGATTCCTTTCTCCCCTCAACTTTATGTCTGTTGTCCCCAGAACCTAAGGTTTCTTCTTCCATAATGTTTCTCCCAAACCTTATAGTTATATTAAGCACTGCAGCAGTGAAACTAATTTTAAAATAACTCATGCTATACCACAATTTCTGAAAAGGATATATGAAAACTAGAAAATTTCCCAACTCTTATATCGGTTCTTCACATTACACAGTTACAATACATTTGAAGTTAATTTCAAGATCTGAAAAATCCCTCTTCAAAGCAAAGTAAAACAATAACCACATCTAAGGCTGGGTTCCAACTCTGAGATGATGACTAAAGTGCAAGAGGTTTTGTAGGGAGTGTCTTAGGATGGGCACCTGGAAAACGGAAGAGACAAGAGACGGGAAGGGAATGAGACAGGACTAGGGAGAGGAAGGGGAGAGCGGCAGGCTCAAGAGACGTCCACTAGGGGCGCTGAGAAGCAGCCATAGCCCTTGAGAGTTGTTCTGAGTTGGCGGGACCCCCACCCAAGGAGGGGTTAACCTCCACCCAGGGAGGGGTGCCCTTCTGGCAAGGGGGCCTTGTTTAGCTGATGTAATCCCCAAAGGGCGCTGGCCCTGAGAGCCTGTGGCAACACTCCCAGAGCTTGAGGCAATGAGTCCTGATCCCTGAAGGGCTGTATCTGGGTGGTACAGCAAGGCATCCACCACAAAGTCCCAGACTGGAATAAAACCAAAAAAATTAAACTGCAGCCCTAACCAGTTTGGCTCAGTGGATAGAGTATCGGCCTGCAGACTCAAGGGTCCTGGGTTCGATTCCGGTCAAGGGCATGTACCTTGGTTGCGGGCACATCCCCAGTGGGGAGTGTGCAGGAGGCAGCTGATTGATGTTTCTCATCGATGTTTCTAACTCTCTATCTCTCTCCCTTCCTCTCTGTAAAAAAATCAATCAATAAAATATATTTTTAAAAAATTAAGCTTCAGTGAGCTGAGCGCCCCAGCAAACCTGCACCCTCTATTATTGAGAGTTACTTATTTTTCATTACTTTAGGACATATCATCGGGGTTGACTATTTTGTCAGCCTAGTGACCGGAGGAAACAATATGCTTCCTTTCTCTCAAGGCCTAACACACCGCCTACCTCCCACCACTGGCAAATTTACAAAGACTAAGTAGGAGACAAGAAGGGGAGGGGTGGGAAGGGAGGAATAATTTCTGTTTATCTAAGTGACACCTGGCAAGGCGAAAGTAAAAAATAGCTATGGGTCTACAAACTAAATAAATAGTAGTTTGATTACTTGGACGGCAAGCATTTTAGCAATCAAAACCAGCTCCCTAGATTTGAAGTGCAGGAGACACCATTTCATAGAACTTTACTTTTTAATGCAGCTCTTAATAGAGTCAAACCTTTGATGGGTTTCATCATTAGCAAGAAATTGGAACTACATGCCTGGGTCCCCCTGCTCTGACACGTGACCATGTCCATTCACAGACCCAGGAAAGACAGAGGCAGAAACAGAAGCTGCCCCCAAAAGCTGGAGCGTAGAGGCAGAGATGCCCACCCACCCCGGACTCTTGCTGGCTTCAGTGACTCAAGGATGAGGAGAGAGATCCCACTGAAGGCCCACGCACTGCTCTTACGTGTCCTTATTAAAAGGTCAACTGGGAGTACTTGACATTTTTTTCGACTTGTTGTCTTCCCTCTAAATTTACAAACGCAGCTTGGAATCGCCTAGGCAATTATTAAGTCTTATTTGAAAGTCCTAACATCCTAGCAATAGCGTACACCACCAAAACATAAACGTGGGGGTGGTGTACTGGGCGTGTAGGCGAGGGATAGTCATCTCTCTCTGCTGTTGCTAGGTTGAGGATGAAATACACAGTATTTACAAGTTGTTGTGAAGTTTCCTCTCTCTTTTGGCAAGGATCCACTCAGACACGGGAAATCGTCACCACCTCACTAAACTGTGCACCGAGAAAATCACCGAGAAAAGATGCCCTCTGCCACATGAAGTCCTTCTTACCCTTACTGTGTGAAACTCGGGTCATTTTTGTGTAGAACCAGAAAAAGTCCATCTAAACCTTCAGAAGCTTCCTCCTTCCCAGTGTCACCGGGCCACTCAAAAGAAACCTTGTCTTAAGGCTTCACGCTTGGCACAGCCTGAGAGCTGGCCTTTTGACTTACAAATAGAGTCAAAGCTATTTTTAAATTGTGTAATAAGCATACACAAAAACTAACCTTTCCTTAGCTTTTTAAACACACTCTATAACACCATATGCCGCCTCTTCTGACATCTGTGCTCACAAAATAGCTCTGTAGAGAAGCGCTGGAAGGAAGGAGTAGTGTGTAATTGGAAATCCACTAGGTCCAGAAATATCTTCTATGGAAAAAAAAAGATTTTCTACTATATGCCTGGCTCAGTATTTACTGTTTAATTCTTTTTGGCAGCTCTCTGCTATTCAGTAATGTACTGTATAGTAATAAACTTAGGTATATTACTTTTAAGCTAAAAATTTTGACCACTTTTACCAAGTTATTAAATATTCTCTCATTATTCAACAATTTCTTTGATAGTAATGGACTAAGTGAAAAATGGAGTTTTCCACCAAAATCCATGGAGGATAAAATCTTAAAATATAATGTTTCTGCTTCACAACTTAATGTCACTTTAAGAGGTTAATAACTCATCAGTGAATACAAGCTATACAGAAAAGACAAGTATTTCAAGCAAAACGAACCAAAAATATCTCCTTTGGTCCCTTACATACTCTAATTTCTTTCTATCCTGCCTCCCTTGTTTACAAATACCTCAATAAATATGAGTTTCATAAATAACCTTTTGTCCCATTTAGACTGCTGAGTGTAAATTAGGTCAAACAAAAACCCACTAAAAGTAAAATAAATAAAAGGATACAGTATAAAACTAGATGTTAGGTCCAGTACAAATGAAAAACCAAGAGTCGAGCAAGGCTGTGGGCTGCTAAATGCATAGGGTATTTATTAGGACAGGGGCAGCAATCTATGGCCCCTGGGCCAAATCTGGCCATGACTGTTGTTTGTATATTTCATGAACTGCTGATGATCTTGCATTTTTAAATAGCTGGAAAAAAAATGAAAAGAACAATATTTCGTGACACATGGAAGTTATATGAACTCCGAATTCAAGTTCCATAGGTAAAGTTCCGATGGTCCACAGCACACTCATTTGCTGTGTGCTCTCCATGGCTGCCTTCACCACCAAGGGGAAGCTGACTAGCTGCCACAAAGACCATAAGGCCACCAAAACCGGCAGCGTTTACCCTCTGGCCCTTTACACCCTTATAGGAGGGTTCCCTTTTGAGGGAGACTTCTTCCTTCCTCAGGGAACATAGAATAAGGTTGAAGGCCCACTCAAGGCAGAGTCAAACAGCCATCAAGAGAGACCTGACCCAAGCTCCAGGCTTGAGGGAGACATCAGTGTTAATATCTAACACAGTGGGGCCTTGACTTACGAGTTTAATTCGTTCCGTGATGGAGCTCGTAACTCAAATCACTCGTATGTCAAATCAATTTTCATCATTACAATGAATTGAATGCTGGGCTGATGTTGTGGCGTTCACTGTGACGTTCGCTGCGCCAACTAACGGTGGGGTATCTGAAGCTGGCTCGTAACCCGAATTTTAGCTTGCAACTCAAAGCAAAAAATCGGCCGAGAGACGACTCGTATCTCGAAAAACTCGTTAGTCGGGATACTCGTAAGTCAAGGCCCCACTGTACTGGGAAACGTCAGATACAACACAGCTACACTCTCAATTGCTTCAATGTGCCAGGCACTATGATAACATTGTAAGGCGGTACATTAAAAAAGAAAAGAGAAATGGGTGAAGTTATTTTTAATAACACATTTTATTTAACCCAATATATCTCAAATCTAACCACTGAACATGTAATCAATATAAAAATTATTGAGTTTCAGTGAATTTTTGGTACTAAGTATTCAAAATCCAGTCTGTAGTTCACACACACAGCCCATCTCAATTTGTACGAGCCACATTTCCAGTGCTCAAAACCACATGTGGCTAGTGGTTGCTGTATTGGACAGTGCAGTTTTTTGTTGTTGTTTTCTAAAGATTTTTTATTGATTTTTAGAGAGAGGATGGGAGAGGGAGAGATAAACATCAATATGATATCATTCAGCTGCCTCCTGCACACCCCCTACCAGGGATGGAGCCCATAACCTGGGCATGTGCCCTGACCGAAAATCAAACCAGCAACCCTTCGGTGCACAGGGATGAAGCCCAACCAACTGAGCCACACTGGTCATGGCTGGGCACTTTTAAAGTCTCTCTTTAGTAAATGTCTCTCTTAAGTCTCACAACAATGCTCTGAGGTAGGTACCATTGTTATTGTTATTATAGAAATAAATAAACTGAGACTAAATGAGATGAAGTGACTTGCCCCAAGGCCTCATAGGTAGTAGCAGGTAGTGCTAAGGGTTCAATTCCAGTGTGCTTCCAGGGCCCCCATTTTAATCCACTGTGTCCCCCAAACACGACAGACCCAGCTAATTCTTCTAAAATATTAGTCCAAACAAAATCTCATAATCTCCCCGTCCCTCCCCTGTAGCTTAGTGCAATCTGGTGTTAGTATCTGGATGCATCTACTCTTCCATCCTTTCTCTCTTATCCATGTTGTTATTACTCCTATCCCCTATGTAACCCTGTAGGCAATCATTTCTCCTCAACCCAATAGGCTCACTTGCAGGCTTCATACCACAGTCCCCATTCTCATGTCCATGGAAGACACAGCTAATCTGTCTATTCCAGTAAACCCAGACTTGATCTTGAAACTGTCATCAGCACAGCACTCCAAGCAACCCCTACCATCAACTCAAGTTGCCACATGAAATGAAACCTATCTTTCTTCCCTATGAGGAGCATAAGGACAAGAACTTCGTGTGATCACCAAACATTTATGCCACCCAGTATTGTGCCATATACAATTTGCGCCTAAGAAATGTTGAGAATTCTCAAAATAGTAAATGCCCTGTCTAACTAACTATATTCTTGAGGAAATTTAACACATATTTCAGTGGAATTTAATTTATAATACTAAATCAAATCTGCCAGTTACATTTTCATAAATGTAAATTCTTTTTTTAATATATTTTATTGATTTTTTACAGAGAGGAAGGGAGAGGGAAAGAGAGTTAGAAACATTGATGAGAGAGAAACATCGACCAGCTGCCTCCTGCACACTCCCCATTGGGGATGTGCCCACAACCAAGGTACATGCCCTTGACCGGAATCGAACCTGGGACCCTTGAGTCCGCAGGCCGACGCTCTATCCACTGAGCCAAACCAGTTAGGGCATAAATGTAAATTCTTAGCACTGCCCTATCAAAAGGAAGTTACCAGGTGCTCAAAAACAAAACAAACAAACAAAAAAACCCACAATCCTCCTCCTCGTTTATTTCCAAGCTCTTTACCAGTCTGGTTTTCAGATTTTAATTCTTTGAGAACTAAAGACCCACAGACCTTCCCACTACCTCCCTCCACCAAATCTTTGATCAATTCCATCCACACCCTTGCAAGAAAAGAAAGTCAAATCATGGAATTTTCCTAAGGGAAGTAAAGAATAGATGAGACAGAGCAAGACCAGGACCCAGTATAATTATTTCCTTCTCAAGTTTTGTCACTGCACCTTTGGTGTGATGGTCATCTTAGCCCAGACCAAGATGATGATGAGTTACAAATCCACTTCCTATTCACACTGACAACAATGGAAGTATTAAATACCTCCCCACCCCAATCCCTCAAGCTTCAAGTGAGGCAAATACTGAGGGGAAGCATAATTTGTCACCCAAAATATGCCTTTTGGTATACTGATTATTTAAGCTGGTTATTTTTAAGAAACAAAAGACTCCGATAGAAACTTCAACCTTCCCCCTAACTGCCTAAAAGAATTTAGACAGAGGAGCTGCTCCATGAAGGGAACTACCGTCACAGGTAACTAACTATACTTTATTATGAACTTGGTGTGACAGACAGGGAGGTAGCTGCAAGGTCCATTTGATCCCATTGTTAAAGATGGCTCAGCAAACATTTATTTACCAATCATTTTCTATCTCTATGTCAATGGCCCCTTTGCCCTATGAAGTCCTCCCACACTTCTCCTTAGCTCAAGATGGTATATAAGACTTAACTGCCTCATCTGCCTGCAGGTCTCATATTCTTATAGGACCCTCATATGTACATATGTAATAAATTTCATATTTTCTCCTGTTAATCTGTCTCATGCCAATTTGATTACTAGTCCAGCCAGAAGAATTTAGAAAGTTAGGAAGGAAAATTATTTTTCCTCCCCATACTGCCAGTATAAACAGTCCCTTTCTCTTCTGTCTTCTGTGCTCCTTCCCCCACACCAATGCAAGTATCAGCCTTTGCATTCCCATATCCCACAGTCCAGCAGGGAGCCAGGTTAGGGCACCACCAGGAAATATCTCCAATCTGTGCTTCTCTCTCCAATGGGACACTACATTTAACATTTATTCCTGTTTCCAATAAAGAGATGGCCAATCTGTACAATGTAGAGGCAGATAGATTAACTATGGCAAAGTTTTCCTAAAACGTATTTCAACTTGATTCTTCATCTCAAGTTCATATCTCAAAATATTTCTTCCCTTTCTCACTCTCTTCTATTTTTCTTAATCAAAGAAAAAGTACATTTTTTACGGATAATCTATTCACCTGAGTTCCTGATCTTGATCTCACTATCTCTTACACATAAATTATCCACCCCTCACTTTTGCATCAACAAGTTTACCTCTCTACTATGCCTTTTAACAGACCTCTCTCCTTTCAACTGTCAAACTTCTGCAGAGAGTGATCTATACCTTGATTATATTTTCTCACCACCCATTTATTAGTTAAAATTCAGCTTTTCTTCCCAACACTTGACTTAAAACCAATGTCCTTTTCTTTGTCTTCCCCTTCTCTGGCCTCCTGGGACACTTGGCACTATTAAAACCTTTGTAACTCTTTCTCCCCTTGGTTTTTGAGACATCTTACCATCTTCAATCTATCCCTGTCCCTGGCTGCTCACTGTCTATCCATTTCATTGAGTTCCTTTCCTCTTCCCAACCTTCTGTCATCAGTCTTGTTCTTTCCATAAGCACTGTCTCTCTTGTGCCTCTCATGCATTCCCACCAAGACTTCTAATATTGTCTGCTTCTATGAAACAATGCCTTAACCTCTCCCCCTAGCTACAATTTCAAAACTATCCGTTGGACGCTGCCTCCTGGATGTCTCCCCAAACTTACATCTAAAGCAGAATGTAAGTAACATCTTTTCAGAAAACACACACACAAATCTCTATCTCCTTCCACTCCCAGCCATCGGCTCTTTCCTCTGGCACACCCTTCCCTTCTCTAGTCTGGGAAATTACTGTTCGCACTAAATGCCAAAGATGTCAGCGGAGGTGGAACATTTATGAACGGGCATTTGTACAGCTCTAATGTAAAAAGTAAAACAGTACCATGCACAGGGCACACATAAGCAGCACTATTTACAAACCACACTGAGTTTTTTATACAAACAAAAAATAAAAACTCTCCAGCCTTCTGCATTTTAAATATTATATGTTAACCTTCTAAAACCTCTGAACTTCCTCAGATGCCTTCCTTCCTTTTATTCCCCACCCCTCATTCATTCATGTTTCACGTACAGCACGTAATAAATACTAAATTAATGGGGAGAAATGTCCTTGGGGAAACAAGTAGTTTCAGCATTGCAAAGTCCTCTTAACAACATAAAGCAATGATTTTCAACCAGCGTGCCACAAGAATTTATAAAACATATAAACCTGACTATTTAGTCAGAGGCACTGACCTCTTTTCCCTTAGGCTGTCAAATAAAAAAAATGACAACAGCCAATACAATAGCCATCCAATATGAATGAATCAAAGTTATACATTTTTTGTCAGAGAGGCAAAAAATATATTTGTGTGTGTGCTGCAGAATTTTGGTAATTATTTTATGTGTGTCATGAGGTTTTAAAAAAATAGGAAATCACTGACATAAAGAATCAAACAGTAACTCAGCCCAAATTCGTCGGATCTAATTTCTGTTTCCACCAAAACCCTCAGTGAGTCACTGGTACAGTGACTCATTCCGTGTTAGAAGAGGAGCTACAAATGTTTAACTTGGAGTTTGAAAAATCAGTATGTTCACTTTCAACTTCACCCAATCACTGATTCATAATCAAACCCACGTTTCTTTACCGCTTAAAATTAACACCAATGTTTAGGTTCAGGGGCTGCTTGAAAGGCAAATTGGGAAGTCTGGGAGAGGCCTGCTCTCAGTTGCCTTGAATCATCATCCACTTGCAAAGGCATGCCTCACTCTCAGGCGTTCAGGTCAAGAACAGATACACAATGTTTATTGCCTTGGAGGATGTTAACCAGCTTTGTGTCAAACTAGCAATCTTATTTCTAATATTCCTTTTCGTGTTTCAAGTTGCCTATAAATAGTTCCTCCAAGTGTCCTTTTTTCCTTTCTTACTTTTTTTTTCTTTTTATCTCCCTTGATTTTACAATCTTCTCCCTACACTCTCAGGTTTCAGTCACGGTAGGATTCAGATTCTGCCTATGTTTGCTTGACTTAGACTTTTACTTCACTTATTCAGTTTTCCTTTGCAATGAAATTCCATCTTACACACACATTCATGCAAGCTCTGGGCTATATTTCAAGGAGTGGAAAAAAACAAATTTGTCTTCCTTTCAAAGTTTCTTTTTGAAACAATTTTATGTTCTACTTCATTAATGAGTTGAATTAATTTTGCACATGTTTGAAAAAAAGAACAATTCTTTAGATACTAATGGACAACTGTTCTTATTTTAAGGTTTCTAAGAATCATTTGTGGTGAGTGCGTAAAATAACGTTTAGATGCCTAGACCTTACCCATGCCTTGAAGGGGTGGCCACAAATCTATATTTTTAATAAGTACTTCTCGAACTTTGAGAAACACAGCCACAGAATTTAATGTTAGAAAGGCTCCCACCCCTGATGCAGAGCCATTAGTCCATAAAGAGCAACTCCCCCTTGAACTGAAATAAGAAACTTGCACAAAAATGCAGGTAAGCATTTTAAAACTCCTTAGTTAGCCTTATTTCCTTCCATATTAAAAAAAAAAAATCAAAGTTTGCAAATATATCCTCAGTCTTACACGCAGTCCTCCAGATGTTAGGAAAGTTTCCTAGAGTATAATGGAAATAGCATTGGGCAAGAGGGATTTCACCTTGGGCAAGTCACCCGACACCACACCTCAGCCTCCTCAGCCATAAATTAGGTGATGGGATTGCCTTATCTCTGAGGTCCCATCCAACTTGAAAATTTAACAGGAGAGCTAGCACTGTGTCTTGCGATTCTTTGGATTCAAATGATATTTCATTAGATCTAGGACTAAACTCCTACCAGCAAAATGAAAATGATTTCAGAGGAAGATGACTGATACAACACTGCATTGATATCGCAAAGTAAAGCAAACAAAAGCATGAAACAGCCCTGACTGGTTTGGCTCAGTGGATGGAGCATCGTCGACCTGCGGACTGGAAGGTCCCAGGTTCAATTCCAGTTAAGGGCATGTACCTTGGTTGCAGGCACATCCCCAGTGGGGGGTGTGCAGGAGGCAGCTGGTCGATGTTTCTCTCTCATCGATGTTTCTAACTCTCTATCCCTCTCCCTTCCTCTCTATAAAAAATCAATAAAATATATATTTTTTAAAAAGCACAAAACAAATTTCATGCTTTTCCAGGCAGTAGAAAAACCTTCTGAAAAATTCAGAACCAACTTTAATTCAGGCTTTATCATTTACTATATTAAGTCAGGAAAAATAATTGCTCTCTCTTAGCCTCAGTGTAGTGACTTTTTCATAGGGTTATTGAAATGAAATATTGTGCAGAAAGTCCCTGGCACAATGGGGAACTCAAAAATTAACACATTAAATCCCTTCCCATTCTCTCCTAGTGATGTGCCTTTTCTAGAGTTCCCAGTTCAAGATCGTCACAGTAGGCGATTAATAATTGCCTCGGACATAATTGTTGCAATTCTCTTCTAATACCAACAGCTACCATTTTTCTTAAATAATTCCTATGTGTTAAGTGCTTTAAAGATGTTAGTTCGCTTAATCCTCACACTAACTTTAATTGTAAAAGACTGGAACTACCGTTCTTCAGATGATAAAACTGAAGCCTGTTGAGATCATGACTGCCCAATGCCACACAACCACTAACGAAGGGGCATTCATGTCACCTGGCTTCAGAGCCCAAGCACATCAGGCAGCCCTACCTATTTATACATATCACACACAATAGCAAAGACATGTGAATGAAGAGCCCACACTCTTTTAACAATCATTCTCACGTAACTACAAGTTTAGACTGAGTTCTCCTAGCAAAGCTGCCTGTGAAAACCTGTCCTGGGAGATCTGCCCACACACTATACTCATTAATCTACTCTCATAAAAACCATGGGGCTGATATTGATCTATGAGTTATGAAATGTATGATCAGGAGCTTTGTTTCCACCAGAAAGCCATCCAAACTGAATTCAATGAATTTTTTTTAAGTTTTCAGTTAATATCTCAATTTAAGAACTATTGATTTCCTGCCTTTACTGGATCAAGATGGAAAATAACATACCCCATAGTCAATGTGGAAAAGATAGAAACAATAAAGGACAAAGAAGAATTTTTAATTCTTAAAAAATAGAAGGTAAACACTCCATTAACTCTCCAAGATTTTAGGGCAAAAAGAAAAAGCAAGTTATTAAAGGATACGGACACACTCAGAGAATACACCTCAATACATCAATGAGAAGATGGAAGAAGTCTTGGCACCACAAATAAATGGTGCCTCCAGACCAGAAGGCACGCACCAGGAGATGTCCTATTCCTTTATACAATAGAAGAGTACATCATGAGCCTAGTTCTATTCATTACAGAGATGATAATGATGAGATTGATAATGAAGGTGAGATGAGGTTGGTGGTGGTGATAATGACAAGTACACCTGAATGTCTGAATATCGCCACTAAAGAGGCATTAATACATCTTTAGAGAACTGTTTAATAGAAACACTTTTTCCAACAGGTTTGGTTGCTCAAAAAAAAACACCCATAATTGATCCCCAATAAATGTAGAATGCATTAAAAATGAATCAATGAACTGTAAGTAATCAACACTGCTAGCCCCAAGGATAAAAATGCAAGCAAAATTTTCCCCATGTCTGTCAAAAAAATAAGTGAGGACAAGCCATGCTTTTTTGCCCTTATTCTACAATAGGAATCCTTCAGCTATTACTTTTTCTGACACAAATTAAGCAATAAGTGCATTCAGGTTATGGTGAAACACTGTCCTGCTCCAGGAATTTCTAAGACTAGGACCGCTAGAAACAGCCACTCAGAAACAGTTCCCACCCTTACCCAGCTCTGCTAGAAGATGAATCTTTATTAAAATCAACATTTTCTTGGAAGGCCTAAGAAAGTGATGAAATAATCAGACCTAAAATGTATTTATTTGTGTTTATGTAGTTAAGAATAAAAATGAATCCTAGGAAGATCCAGACCCCATTATTTTAGAAGTCCTCTTTTATCTACGTGTAGTTACAACTGGAGAAGTCAGATAAAGCAAAGGATGTGAATATAAGAAGGGAGAAATGTCTTGATCCTTAACTCCTCACATTCCAGGAAGCATCTGTTCTTTGAACAATGACTTGAAGCCTCTGATAACAGAATAACATTCCCCTGTCAAAGAGGGACCACGCTCCCAGCACCATCGCTGGGAGTATTAACAGAATACTGTGTATTAACAGAGTCAAAAACAGCCCCTGAAAGAGCAAATTTTCTCTTTTTCAAAAACTCATTCTGCAACTAGGATAGTGTTTTCCCACCCAGTCTTGAGCACTTCAGCCTTCCCAGAGGCATGTGACAGACTCTCCTCCCAAAAGAAAAATCTAAGAATAAAGTTAAAAACTAAGCCACAATAACATGCACCCCCAGCGAGGAGACTGATCATAGAAATTGCAGAAAAGACAATGAAGGGGAAATTCCAGAATAAAAGTATGCAAGCATCCAAGCAAAGCCCAAGTATTTGTCAAAATCATCCAAATTTATAATACAGAAAAACTGTCACACATGTAGAGCCAAAATAATAATTGTTAATAAATAATAATAAATGTGGAATTACCTTAAATATTGTCTACTGTGACTTAATATTTCAATATTTTCTTTAGCCATTATTATAAAACAAAGATTCATTCATTTTTAGAAATAATGGTTCAATAATGAAAATAGAGGTCTGCCTCCATGTAAAAAAGAAATGATGCCTCCTGCATCTTCTTCTTCAGTATTATTACATTATATATTACTTATAATATTAACAGCTGGTGTTTACTGAGTGCCTAACAGGTGCTAGATACTGATTTTAACTTGATACATGCCCTGAGAATTAAATTTCATTATCCCCATGTTACAGACAAGGAGATTAAAGCTCAGAACAGTTAAGTAACCTGCCCAAGATCACACAACTAGTGCTAAGGCTCAAACTCGGAACTTAAGCTCTAATCGACATTTCCAGGGAAACAAGACTTCCCTTTTTCCTGATATTCTCCTATGAAAGACAAAGTGGCCTAGTCCCTGCACACATTACCTCTTCCTGACTCCCATCCCAAACATTACACCTAGTCAATCAACTTCCAGGGGAGAAAGAACCACAAATATAGGTCAACTTTGATTTTATCTCATTTCCTAATGCTGTTAATTCCTCTGTGCTGGTAGAGGATAAATATTTATACAATGAATTATGGTAGAATCCCATCCATCCTTCATTATGTGCCCTACATAATTTTTTTAAATATAACGCTTAACATTTATAGGCATTTGTGCCTCAATTTCTGGCCACTGACTAAATCTAAACATGCTTCTGGTTAACAGTGTTTATATTTGGGTGGTAGGATTATGGGTGATTTTGGTTTATTTCCTTTACTTCCAGTGTTTATCAGGTGGTAAGTACTGACCATATATTACTTTTTCAATTAGAAAAATATACAATAAATGTTATTTTGATGAAAAAAATACTTAAGTATTTACTCCCTAAAAAAAATTATTTTTCCCTTACTATTGAAAAAGAAGACATTCATTGACCCAATTTAATCCTGGGCCAGGTAAGAACATAAACTTGAAATAAGAGATGTAGGTTCTTTTATAAATGGCTCCCACTTTTACATTATCTTTTTTGTTACTTTAAAAATTAAGAAATATTTCATAAAACTGGATTTTAGCTCTTGTGTTGCTCTTCTTTTCCTTCCCAGAGGCCTATTTAGTAAAGTACTCTACACACACTAAATATGGGTTAGTGTCAGACTGTTAACTATATCCATTTCTTCTTCAGGGCACACATTTGCCTACATTCCCCAATCTCCTTTGTAAATGTGGCCATTGAAAGAGGAGCAGAAGTTATATGAGCCAATTCTAGATCTAGCCCATAAAAACCTCCCCACATGAGAAAATCCATGTTCTTCCCCTGCAGACTTGGAAGCTACTTGTTAATGATGATGGAGCCACAAGATGGAAGGAATCTGGGCCTCTGAATCGCCACTTGGAAGAACACCCAAAAACACCATTTTGGAATTTATGAAGTAACAATTAAAAATATATTACGTGAGCCATTCCAAATTTGAGGTTTCACAGGGCTTTATTAACATATTCCAATTACCACAGAAGAAGGGTAAAACTCGATGCTTTTTATCTTACCTTTTTCAAAGACTCCTTCTGCTCCTGCAATAAAGGCGGTGCGGTTTCCTGACAACTTGACCACCTCTGCCTTCACAGTGACCGGTGAGGGGCTGTGCTCCAGGAGATGCACCCCAATAGTAACATTTCCTCCAGGCCTGACGGTTCCTGGAGCTGTCACCAGAAACTTGGGTCTAAAGAATTCCCAACAAGGAAAAATACAAAGTTTTTAATCCTCCCCTCACCATTCTTTTGTGATCCTCAAATTTTATAGACAGTGAGACAGACCCCCTATATTGTGCCAAATGCAATTGTTCCAATTAATACTGCCCTGCTGCTCCATTTAGCAGCCGCACTGAAATGCCATTGAAACAATAATTCCCAGAAATTAATTTTAATGCAGTAATTCATGTACCACTAGAGGAGAATCTGTGTTAGTACTTCCAAACTACAAACAGCACAGGATGAGCCTCCATGTAGATGGCTTACACTGGGGGGCGTGCAGAAGTTATTGGCAATGTGCAAGCCTCTAAACTTCTATTTTACAGATGACCTCATCCCAGTGTGACTTTTTTTTTCTTGGCTTAAACACACACACACACACACACACACACACACACACACACACACACACACAAGTACATACACACAGATTTTGCCTGTTTCTTATTCTAACCTTTACGTTTGGGCATTTGCCCAAGAAAAGATCATCTAACCAATACTACTGATTGAAATATACCATCACACATTCAACTATCAGTGGTAAAATTTCCAGGTGTAGCAGAGCATAAACAGCACTTTCTCTGCCTAAGCTAGGGGTTAGGGCTCAACTACAAAAACCTTGAGGAGTGGGGCACTTTCCAGTATTTGGGTGCCTCCGTAGTTACCTTTCTACAGCGTCTGCACCTGAACCACACATCAGCCACCCAAGACACACTTTGCCCATGCCAGAGGTTGAGAAAAACTAGCACCATTTGTCTCTGAGAGAAGAAGGCAGGCACATTATTTGGGAGCAAACAGCTGAGAAAATGCAGAGGCAACGTGGACTAAAAAGGACTCTCTTTAGAAAGTAGTTATGGCCAGGGAAACGCTTCAACAACTTCAAGGGTGAAGAAAATAACTATCTCATGGAAAACCAAGCTGAAGGGACACATGGTAAAACCACCAGGCCAGTGCCTGGCTGAGGGCTGCCGCCGCGGGGCACTTCCCACCCGCTGCTGCACAACTGCTGCTTCTCCCGCAGCCCGGGCCCAGGACAGCGCTGCCCGCCCCGCGCGCCCCAAGCGCCCCAAGCGCCCGCGCTCCTACCCGGGGGTTGCGGCCAGCGCGGCGGTGCACACGGTCCACACGCAGACGAGGTGGGCGGCGGTCAGGAGCTGTGGGCCCCGCATCTCCGCAGCGTCTGCCTGGACAGCCCTGGGCTCCTGGGGAAATTGGCGGGCACTGCGGGGTGTGGCTTCCACCTCCTCCCTGATGTTTGCCCCCCTGCCTCGAGTTGAACAGTCTGAAATGGGCGCGCCTAAAAGCGGAGTGAGAGATCTAAATTGAGACCGGACTTGGTGGCTCCACCCCTCCCACCGCACCACAATGGCGCTTCTCGCCGCTCTGGCAAACACCGCAAATCCAGGAGGGTCAGAAAGCGGACTCTAAATGAGGTCAGCCCAACCTGGGCCCAGCATCCCTGCTCCCCACGGAGCGCGCCGGGCGCCCACTCCCCCAGCCCTCTGGGTTCCCCTGGCAGTTTACACTAGCGCTCTAACAACGCTGCCAGGGGTAAGTAAACAGGCCCATCCTTGTGAGAAGAAATTCATAGCAGCTATGTGAAATGGAAAAAAATTAATCATTGTCCTCAGACTATGAGTCAGAATTTTAGAGAAATGACAAACACACAAAACAGGGGTGTATTTACTGGGTAGTTGTTTCATGTATATGAATGTGCACCAGAGAAAACTTTATTACCTTAAAAAAAATCGAGGTATATATATATGCCTCACCAGGAAAATGTGGTTTCTCAGCTTATAAAAGAAGAATCCTGGCACATGCAAGAATTAGGTGTTGCTACTTGGAACTCTGAGAAACAACTGGGGAGATGCTTTATACTTTGGGCTGTGTCTAAACACACTTGCCAGAGCAAGTATTCATTAGAACTGTAAAGCTTGCAGCAATTTGTATCTAACTAGGACTGGGATAGCTCTCCTGTGCCCAAGGTTACTGATCTCCAGTTCCTCGCTGTCCTGGCTTGTCAGCAGCTCCTTCCCCAGCAATTTGGCACTGCCACCATCTTCAGATGACTCAGGATTCACCATGACTACACCATAAAGGCAAGGAACTGCCAGAAACTGTTCAAAAACAGGCACATTCAGTCCCAGACAACTTAAAGTATCTAATTCATGGAGAAAAGTTCTAGATAGTGACTTTTTAATATGGGGCAAAATGCAAAAGGAAAAGAGGCAGCAAATGGATGTCTCATGACAAACTATGTGCTAAAAGGGGGAAAGTAGCACCTAGACACACTGTGGTTTTTGAAATCCAGGAACTTACTTTCCTCCCTTTCCTGTTCCACCCATTTTCACCCTGCTGAACAACTTTTGGAGGTCCCTCATGTCCGTATGTCTCCTACAGGCAGCCTATCTTTAGTGGCCGACTTCCTGTGCAGGCAGGGCTTGGGTATGGGGAAAAGTATATAAGTGGATCCTTGGGTACAGCTCCTGTTTCTGAAACAGCTGTTACCGCTAGTCTGGTCTCCTTATCTCTGTTGTTCAGAAAGAAGGACCAGGGACAAGTGTGAACCAAGTATCAAAGTCTAAATCAGTGCTTCTCAAACTCTACTGTGTGTGCGAATCACATTAAAATGCAGCCGGATGCAGCAGGTCTGAGATGGGGATGGAGATTCTGCTTTACTTCACCTTTCAGTGAGCCACAGAGTGCCTACAGGTAGAGGTAATTTGGGGACACTTTGATGAGAAAAGGAAGCTGGAGAAAATTCTTTTCAAGCTTCATTTTATAAGATGGATCAATAAATTCAGGTTTATTCTAGAGTTAGGCAAATGTAAGAGGGACTCCAAAAACTTCATTGATACTGTTGCATTCCAAGAAGACTTCTGGAAAGGCTTAGAACCACCTAGTTGTTTTGTAAAATTAAATCCATACAGATTTTAAATTGATGCAACACACTTATTGAAAAGCTTAACCATGCAGAAATTTGGCCATGTGGATTTTCACAGAGATGAAGCTATTACATGCTTTGCACAGAATAGCTACTCATTAATAATTAGTTAAAAGAATTAATGATCTTGCCCTAGCTGGTTTTGCTCAGTGGATAGAGCATTGGCCTGCGGATAAGAAAATAGCTAAAGCAGTTCATCACAAGCAATCAGCATTACAAAAAAATGTAAGAGGGACTTGAGAAGGAGAAGGAAAAGAAGAAGAGGAAGAAGAAGAAGAAACCAAAATATTAATACTAAAATGGCAATAACTACATACCTATCAGTAATTACTTTAAATGTAAATTGATTAAATTCTCCAATTAAAACACATAAGATGGCTGAAAGGATAAGAAAATAAGACCCAGACAGAAGTTCTCCCACTGCAGACACAGCTAATTCTCACAGCCAGTTGGCCTGGAGGTCAATTCCTCCCAGTGATACCTACAACAATCAAGGCTTACCTACAACGAGACTGTGCACAAAGCCCACAAAGGGGTTCACCAAGAGTGTCCACCTCAGGTAATTGGGGAGGCTGAGCCACTGGGCCCTATAGGACACCTAGCACACAAAGCCACTCTATCAACACAGGAAAGCATAAAAAATGCGGAGACAAAGAAACAGGTTGCAAATGACAGAAATGGAGGAATGCAAACTACTGGATATAGAGTTTAAAACCACACTTATAAGGTTTTTCAAGAATTTTCTAGAAACCGCTGATAAATTTAGTGAGACCCTCAAGAAATCTAGTGAGACCATCAAGGTTATGAAAAAGGACCAACTAGAAATTAAGCATACACTGACTGAAATAAAGAATATTATACAGACTCCCAACAGCAGACTAGAGGATCGCAAGAATCAAGTCAAAGATTTGAAATACAAAGAAGCAAAAAACACCCAACCGGAAAAGCAAAATGAAAAAAGAATCCAAAAATACAAAGATAGTGTAAGGAGCCTCTGGGACAACTTCAAGCGTACCAACATCCGAATTATAGGGGTGCCAGAAGAAGAAACAGAGCAAGATATTGAAAACCTATTTGAAGAAATAATGACAGAAAACTTCCCCTAAGTTGAAAGAATGAGACTTACAAGTCCAGGAAGTGCAGAGAACCCCAAACAAAAGGAATCCAAAGAGGACCACACCAAGACACATCGTAATTAAAATGCCAACAGCAAAAGACAAAGAGAGAATCTTAAAAGCAGCAAGAGAAAAACAGTCAGTTACCTACAAGGGAGTACCCATACGACTGTCAGCTGATTTCTCAACAGAAACTATGCAGGCCAGAAGGGAGTGGCAAGAAATATTCAAAGTGATGAATACCAAGAACCTACAACCAAGATTACTTTACCCAGCAAAGCTATCATTCAGAATTGAAGGTCAGATAAAGAGCTTCACAGATAAGAAAAAGCTAAAGGAGTTCATCACCACCGAACCAGTATTATATGAAATGCTGAAAGGTATCCTTTAAGAAGAGGAAGAAGAAAAAGGTAAAGATACAAATTATGAACAACAAATATACATCTATCAACAAGTGAATCTAAGAATCAAGTGAATAAATAATCTGATGAACAGAATAAACTGGTGAATATAATAGAATCAGGGGCATAGAAAGGGAGTGGACTGACTATTCTGGGGGGGGAAAGGAGTGTGGGGGTGCGGGAAGAGACTGGATAAAAATCGTACACCTATGGATGAGGACAGTTGCGGGGGCTGGGAGGTTAGAGCAGAGGGTGGGGTGGGAACCGGGTGGAGAGGAGCTATGGGGGGGGGAAAGAAAAGAAAATAAGACCCATAATATGGTGCCTAGAAGAGACCTACTCAGATCAAAAGGCATACATAGACTGAAAGTAAAGGGATGGAAAAAGATATTTTGTGCAAATGGAAATGGGAAAAAATGCTGAGGTAGCAATACATCAGACAAAATAGACTTTAAAACAAAGGCTATACAATAAGAGACAAAGAAGGGCCCACTGTGGGGTATTTATCTGAAGAAACCCAAAACACTAATTCAAAAGACATATGCATCCCTATGTTCATTGCAGCATTATTTATAATAATAAAAGCATAATATGCTAATTGGACCGGACAGCCAAACAAGCTTCCGGACGACCTTCCAGACGAAGCTCGGGCTGCGAGGGCCGAGCCCCTTACATGGATTTTATGCATTGGGCCTCTAGTCTATACATATAAAACCCTCATATGCAAATAGACCAAACAGTGGAATAACCAAATAAACAGTTGTTGATGTGTGCTGACCACCAGGGGGTGCACACAGAACATGGTGGGCGTCACCAGCAGGTGGCAGAGTGCAGAATGTGGCGGGCATCAGCTGCAGCAGGATGGTGGAGCAGGTGAGTGGGGGTGCCAGACCAAGGCAGGGTGCCAGTTGCTGTCATCAGGGTGAGCCTCTGGTGGTTACTGAAAATTTTTTGCTCCTGTGCACAGCAGTCCCCCTGGGCACTTGCACCTGCTGCCGGCGCCGGCCCCAATCGCTCAGTGCTGTCAGCAGGTGCGAGCGGCAGCTGCTGGCCCCAATTGCCTCTCAGGGCTTCTCCACCTCCCCCTGTTACCAAGGGGTGACCCAGGGCCAGCAGCCGCCTCTCACACCTGCTGATGGTGCTGACCCCAATCACTCTGTACCATCAGCAGGTGTGAGCGGGGCCAGCACCATCAGTGCATGGGAGCGGCAGTGGCGGGAGCAGTGCTGCTGGCCCCCTCCCAGGGGCCACGGTGGGACGGCCTGGGCAGGGGCATCGAGAATGGGCCGAGACCCACCTCTTTGCCCACCGCAGCCTGGTGGCCCACAGTTCCTTTCTTTCTTTCTTTTTTTAAAATATATTTTATTGATTTTTTTACAGAGAGGAAGGGAGAGGGATAGAGAGTTAGAAAAATCGATGAGACAGAAACATCGATCAGCTGTCTCCTGCACACTCCCTACTGGGGATGTGGCCACAACCAAGATACATGCCCTTGACCGGAATCGAACCTGGGACCCTTCAGTCCACAGGCCGACACTCTATCTGAGCCAAGCTGGATAGGGCCCACAGTTCCTTTCAAGGTGCACAAATTCGTGCACTAGGCCCCTAGTTTATAATGAAGATATGGAAGCAACCTAAGTGTCCATCAATAGACAAGTGGATAAAGGCAAATGGTACAGCCCTGGCTTGTTTGGCAAAGTGGATAGGGCATTGGCCTGTGGACTAAAGGGTCCCAGGTTCAATTCCAGTTAAGAGCACATGCTTGGGTTGCAGGCTCTATCTCCAGTGGGAGGCCTGCGGGAAGCAGCCAATCAATGATTCTCTCTCATCATTGATGTTTCTATCTCTCTCTCTCCCTTCCTCTCTGAAATCAATAAAGATTTTTTTAAAAAAAGATGTGGTACATATATACAATGGAACATTCCTCGGCCATAAAAAAGAGTGTAATCTTGCTATTTGCAACAACATGGACAGACCTAAAGATACTACGTTAAGTGAAATAACTCATACAGAGGAAGACAAATGCCATATGATTTCACTTATATGTGGAGTCTAAGAAACAGAATAAATGAACAAGCAAAACAGAAACAAACTAATGAGTAACAGAGAACAACTGACGGTTGCCAGATGGGAGGAGAGTTGAGAAGATGGGTGAAAAGGGGGAAGGGATTAAAAAGTACAAATGTGTAACTACAGAGTAGTTACAAGGATGTAAAGTACAGTATAGGGAATATTATAATATTGTAATAACTATGTATGGTGTCAGATGGGTACTACTTATAGGGGTGATCACTTTGTAAGTTATATGAATATCTAATCACTATGTTGTACACCCAAAACTAATATAATAAAGTATGTCAACTGTAATTGAAAAATAGAAAATTATTTTAAAAAGTAAAAGATTTTTTAAGGGATTAAAAATTAATTAAGAAAAGCTGAAAATAGTGTGAGAGTAACAATAAAAGATTGGGTTAAGTAATTATGTAATATTATAAAGTAATTTAAAAGTATGTTCTTGAATTGGAGACTTTCATTATTTAGAAATAAATATTTATGATCAACTGATGGGAAAGTCTGTTTTATAAAACAGAATTTATATATGATTCCATTTTTATAAAACTAAACTATGTTTATGTGTACATACATATTATTTACATATGCATTGAAGAATAGTCACCAAAATGTCATCAGTATCCTGGTGATTATCTATATCAGCCAATTTTCTGTATATATATTATTTTGTCTTTAAGAAGGAAACAACAAAAATGGTATTGTCTTGGTAAGTAGTCTTTAAGGGAGCATCTTGTAATAAAATTCATGAATTCTGATACCAAAAAACATATGTATCTGCCTCCCATGAACACCTTTGGCTTAAGAACCCCACTCTGCTCCCATGTCCCTTCTGACCTGTCTTTAGAGTGTGGTTGGGTGGGAAAAGCAGAACTACTGTGAGACCTATGCAGTTATGGGAGCTGTGGAGCAGCCATTGCCCCTACATCTAGTGTTGAGCCTAAAGTCACCCTAAGTCAGCCAGAGGGAAAAGCTGAATGTGAAGGAGAGCAAGAAAACATGAGGGAGAATTGGAACCCATGTCTCTACCTCCAGCTTTGATGTCACAGTAACCTGCAGAAGAAACTACTATCTTTCACCCAGTGCTGGGCCCAAAATTCAGAAAGCTCAAGGAGGAGATCCTCTAAGAACTAGAAGAGCTACAGGCCCCATTGCCACCCCACATCCACCAAATCAACTAGCAGATCAATAGCAATATGGGCAAAAGGCTAATCTGCCTCACACATTGCACCAACCTTCAGAGAGTAAAAAATATAGCTCTGCTATACTGCTCGCTTGCAAATTCACATAAATATCTATTGGTGCAGACAACACCAATTCAGAACCACATAGAGAGAGAAATTCTGACAAATTGAGCTCCATCTTAGATAAGTCAGCATAGTACAAAGCTACCAAAGTCTATGCCTCATCAACTTGGCAGCTCTATATACCCCTTTAAGCCATACTTAACTTCAAAAAAAGACAATGGAAAAATAATGCTTTTACTTAACATGATGCAATCAGCCCTCATACAACCAAAAACAACCTAACCCTCTCTCCAAGAGGATACAAATTCCCTTTAAATATCTTTGGATGTTGTTCGTGTCTCTTCTAGCTCTTCTAGCTGAATTTTCCTTTCATATCCTGTAACTTCAGTACTAAAGTATAAGATTAACTACTATTAACTCATGTTAGAGGGTAGAGGAATAAGTGGGAGAAGGGAAAACATTGGTTAATATACAAACAAATATACCAAAACAAGAAGGAAATACAAATAACTATTACAGTTCTTATTTCTGCTACTGGTGGCTGGTAGTAGATGGTATTTATAATGACCTTCTCCCTCTACCTATTCTGTGCTCTCAGTAAGCCACTAAGCCCGTCTTCACACAGTGGGGTGATCCAAATCTTTACTCCTGAAGGGTCTGAGCCATTAGCAGTCCTCCTGGTATTGTTTTCTATTTATTTGAATCACAGGACCTGGGAAGAGTAAGAGGTGTCCCAGTATATCTTCTGCATTCCAGAAATACTCCTTACTTCCTCTGTATAGTGGCAATTCCTTGACAATCAGGATCATTCAATCATCCAGACAACAGAGTAACCCCTTCTTTGGCTGTTGATTCACTGGCATGCACGGAGCCCAAGTAGCCAAGTAGCAACTTCAACTGCCAGTTTAACTGAACCGTCTCCAGTGGAAGAGTTCCTCTCTTGAGAGCTGAAACCTCTACACCAGTGGAGCCCGATGTTGCAGGAAAGGGAAGCAAAATTTTTAGTGGGTCGCTGCGGGAAACAGAGGAACCACTCTTACTTCTACTGCCTTATTCTCAGACCAGTGCAGCTGGTTTTGGGAGAAACACTGAGAGAAACATCTGTTACTGATTTAGAACATATACCACATTTTAATTTTTAATTAAATTCAGATTTTGTAACATTTCAGAAATATTATGTATGAAATTAATGTCTACTTACATTCATCTCTATTATAGAACTATTTAGATAAAATCCTGCACAAAACACCAGAATATTCCCTGAGAATCTTTTTTACCTTACCCAGAGGCAGAGGAGGAAATCCCTGTCCACTGAAAGATAAGGAATGATGTTGAAATTAACAAGGAGTAATAATAATGAGGCTTGCTCTTAACTTTCTTTATAAGAGTGCGGATTTAAAATTCGAAATCTCTGTCCAACCAAACTATCAAGTTAGTGAATATAGAATAAAAACACTTTCAGAAATGGAATGGCTCAAAAAGTTTGCCTCCCACAATCACTTTATAGGAAGTGATTTTAGAAGGACATAGTTAACAAACCAATGAAATAAGCTAAGAAAAAAGGAAGATATAAGATTCAGGGAAATGAAAAGAGAAGTTCTAACAGTAAGAAGATTCAAGGAATATGCCTCAAGGGGTAAAAAGAATCATAATAGAATGAATGTGATCTAGAACAGGGAGAAAAAAATGAGACTATAATAATGTAAAATAGTGCAATGAAAGGGAAGGAAATTTAGAATCTGGGGGGAGGGGGAGGTATAACCATAATTCATTAGTTGGCTCTGCAGTGAACAATAATTATATAATTGTATTGATGTTAGCATGGTTTGTCAGTTTATAACTGATAGAATCAATCTCATTAAAGGAAAGAATTAAGCTCCATCCTGACTTTCCAACATGAATTGTATCACTGGTAACCAAATAGTGGATATGGGGAAATTTCCCTTTATAGAAGTTTTCCAGCTAGTAAGTGTAAAATCAATGTTAGAACTAGAATAGCACCATATCCCAACCCTTAATGAATTAATAGATCTAGTCCAGTATGGTCCAATAGAACTTTCTGTGCCGATGGAAATGTTCTATATCTGCCCTAACACAGGGGCCAAGAGCAACATGAAGTTATTGAGGTTTTGACATGTGGCTAGTGCAACTGAGCAACTGAATTTTTAATTTTATTTAATTTGAAAAGACCACTTAAGTGGTGCTTTGTTCTATCAGGAGACTTACAGTATCTGGATGTCTCTTTTTGTGATACCAGCAGTCATTATAATCATTGTTTTATTTAATTTATCTAGCAACATGTGACTCAGTTACCATATTGAGTCACATGGATCTAAACAATGAACATAAATGACTGCTTCTATCACAAGAGGAGACATCCAGATACTGTAAGTCTCCTGATAGAAGAACACAGCACCACCTAAGCGGTCTTGTCAAAAAATTAAACCTGAATCTGATCAAGTCTCTAGATTCAACTACTAATTTTGGCAAAGAAATATAGTGGAACATATTAAATACCATGCAGAGATATTACCAAAATTGAGACTGTAGGGTACTTTCTTAAGCAATACAATTTCTTCAACAAATTAATTGCAAGGAAAAGTAAAGAAAATTGAAAGAAACTATAGATATAAAGATATGTAAATGACAACAAATAATAACAATGTGTAAATATTACTTGGCTGCCGATTCAAACAGAAAACTTAAAAAGAATTATTACATTCTGAAATAGTTGAAATTGTGACTACTGACTGGATATTTGATATAAAGAATTTTTTTTAATCGTTTAAGTTGGAGTTATATATTTTATATATATATATTTTATTTATTTTTTACAGAGAGATAGGAGAGGGATAGAGAGTTAGAAACATCGATGAGAGAGAGAAACATCAATCAGCTGCCTCCTGCACACTCCCTACTGGGTATGTGCCCGCAACCAAGGTACATGCCCTTGACCGGAATCGAACCTGGGAACCCTTGAGTCCGCAGGCCAATGCTCTATCCATGGGCCAAACCAGTCAGGGCTGGAGTTATATTTTTAAAGGGTCTTTATCTTTTAGTATACATACTGAAATATTGTGTGGTGAAATTTTACGATGTCTGAGATTTGCTTCAAAATAATACAGGGCCACTGATCCATGTGGCTCAATTGGTTGAGCTTCGTTCCATGCACCAAGAGATCGCAGATTTAATTCCCAGTCAGGGCACATGCCCAGGTTTCAGGCTTGAATCCCCCATTAAGGGGCGTGCAAGAGGCAGCAGATCATTGTTTCTCTCTCACATTGATGTTTCTCTCTCTTTCCTCTCCCTCTAAAAATCAATAAAAATTATATTTTTTAATAATACAGAACTGGCTTTGGCCGGGTAACTCAGTTGGTTAGAGCATTAAACCAAGGTCTTTGGTTCAATCCCTGGTCAAGATATATATACAGGACTCAGTCAATGAATGCCATAATTAAGTGGAACAACAAATTGATGTTTCTCTCTCTCCCTCCCTTCCTCTTTCTCTCTAAAATCAATCAATAAAAAAATTAAGATTCTTATTTAAACTATAATAATAATATAGGAACCAATTTAGACCTATTAGAATGGCTATTTAAAAAAAATACAAAATAAGTGTTGGAGAGGATGTGGAAAAAATGAAACTTGTGCATTGCTGATAGGAATGTTAAATAGTGCAGCCACTATGGAAAATAGTATGGCAGTTCCTCAAAAAATTAAACATAGAACTACCATATGATCCAGCAATTCCACTTCTGGATATATACCCAAAAGAATTAAAAGCAGAGACTCAAACAGATATTTATACACTTATGTTCATAAAGGCCTTAAAAAGGAAAGAGATTTTGATACATGCTGCAACATGTTTGAACCTTGAAGACATTATGCTAAGTAATATAAGCAAGTCACAGAAGGACAAATATTGTCTGATTCCATTTATATGAGGTGCCTAGAGTAGTCAAACTCATAGGGGTAGAAAGTACATTTTACTAGTGGTTCCCAGGGGCTGGGGAGAAACTTGAATAGAGTTATTGTTTAATGGGTAGGGAATTTCAGTTTGGGAAGATTAAAAAGTTCTTGAGATGGATGATGATGATGATTATACAAGAATGAGAATATGTTTAATTCCACAGAATTGTACACTTAAAAATGGTTAAAATAGCCCTAGCTGGTTTGGCTCAGTGGATAGAGCATCAGCCTGCGGACGGAAGGGTCTTGGGTTCGACCCCAGTCAAAGGCATGTACCTCGGTTGCAGGTTTGCCAGGTCAGGGCCAGAGATCAATGTGTCTTTCTCACATTGATGTTTCTCTCTCTGTCTCTCCCCCTCCCTTCCACTCTCACTAAAAATCAATGGAAAAAATATCCTTGGATGAGGATTAACAAAACATTTAAGAAATGGTTAAAATAGTAAATTTTATGTTATGTATCTTTTACTATTAAAATAATAATAATAAATAATAATAATAATAATAATAATAATACAGGAGGGGACAAGCAGGTGAGGCAGAAATGGAACAATATAGCCATGAGTTGATGATTGTTGAAGCTGAGTGATGGAGGTTATATGGAAATTTATTGTACTTTTCCCTCTACTTCTGTGTATATTTGAAATGCTCCATAATAAAAATATTTTTGTACCAAAACAAGATTTAACAAAGATACAAGCAAATTCTGTTCAAAAGAAAAAAAAAACTAAAACAGAAAAATGGCTCATAATACTCACCATAAAAATGTTAACACAGCCGAAACCGGTTTGGCTCAGTGGATAGAGTGTTGACCTGCGGACTGAAAGGTCCCAGGTTCGATTCTGGTCAGGGCATGTACCTGGGTTGTGGGCACATCCCCAGTAGGAGATGTGCAGGAGGCAGCTGATCGATGTTTCTAACTCTCTATCTCTCTCCCTTCCTCTCTGTAAAAAAAAAAAAAAAATCAATAAAATATATCTTTAAAAAAAATGGTATCACAGAGATGAAAATTGACCAAAAATTTTGTCCCAAATCACCACAGCCTAAGTAAGATATCTAGTTGAAATCTCAATGAAGAGATGGAGAGCTAATGGAAAAAATAAATCTTGAGCCAGAAATGCCAAAGAAGAAAAATCTCAGTTTAAAAGGAAAAAGACAATTGAAGGTTAAGGGAACTGTTGGTCTTTCTTTTGGTTTTCTACTAAGTCTTGTAGAATTAGTTGAGTTTTTAAACTATGTTTATATGGAATTTTTTAAACACTAAATTTAAATTTTAAATGTGTGCTTTTTAAAGGAGGCAGAGCCAAGACTGTGTCAAGATTTCAAAACCTGGCCAATGTTATGTAGACACCAAAAGTTAATTGTCACATTGACCTAATACTTTTGCTTTGCTCTGTTGCCCACATTTTAACCTCTTGGGTTCTCTTCGCTTCACACTTTCAGTGTTCACACCGTGGTTTGGGGTCACCTGTGGAGCCACCTACTTGCTTTAGAAATGCACGCTGTAGGTTAGCTATCAAAAAGCTATCTACTGCCTTCTGCTGCTGTATATTCCTTTGTCAGAGAGGCTGGAAAGCTAAAATATACCTTTTCGGGCTCAATCCATTGAGCCATGGCAATGTGACATAATTCTGCACAATGAGACTACAGGGAAAGCATTCTCAAGTGAAAAGGCAAGACCTCAAGAGAGTGGGTTCTTGCCTCTTCCACTTCCATTCTGTCCAACACAGGCATCAGACCTTGCAACTCAGAGGACGAAAGCCACTGGAGGAGGCAGAATAGAAAGAAAGGTTGAGAGCACCCGGGTCCCTGAGTGCACACATAAGCAGCTAGAGCAGACCTGGAATGCTCCGGGTGCCGCCCTTCCCCAATGATCCACCTCCTTGAGTCAGTGCCATACTCTCAGGTCCTCCTAACCTGGGACTCTCCCCTGGGGGAAGCCTAGCAAGTCACTATTCCTCAGAGCTGTCCTCTGCCACTTTCCTCTCACAGACATCCTTGAAAGCTGATCTTTCAAGGATGTCTGCCCCCACAAAATACAACACACCCTTGAGGTCAGTGATTTCCACCAAGGTTAAGCCTTCTGGGCATAGAAAGCAATTTTCACACCATTCTTCAATATTTTTTCTTTTGAGTACAGCATACTCTTCCACTGTCATATTTTAGCCACAAGTACTATCCAGTCAAGCTTCAGGGGCTGTTATAAGAGTATATTTACCTCCAGGTAGTAAAATGTGTTTGCTTGTTGAACTTCCATCAAGTTACAGATTTTTGCAAATAGAAATTGTATAAGGGAAAAGGAATAAAAACAATCTATAATAATAAGAGCATAATATGCTAATTAGACCAGATGTCCTTCTGGATGTCATTCCTTCCAGACAAAGCCGCAGCAGGCAGGGGCCATGGCAGAGGCAGCAGAGGCCCCCAGCTGTGGCAGGCAGAGGCCGAGGCCAAAGCCCTTGCACAAATTTCATGTATCGGGCCTCTAGTATACACATAATTAAATAAGTCTGTATATATTGTTTTTATATATTATCTATATATATATAAAAGCTTAATATGCAAAGTGTCCCCTCGGGAGTTCAACCGACTGGGAGTTCGATTGCTCGCTATGATGTGCACTGACCACCAGGGGGAGGCACAGAATGAAGAAAGGCCCCAGCTGGCAGCCAGCAGCCGCTAAGGACCCTACCTGTTCACAAATTTCGTGCACTGGGCCTCTAGTATCTGTATAATATGTTTAGAATATAAGTCAAATAGTCAATGTATAAAAATAAAAAGGACTTGAAACAGAAACAAAATAGAAATGAATCATGAACACACCCAAATCCCTGGGTTTGTGGTCCCCAGTTTTACTCTCTTTGGTCACCTGCCTCCAGACCTTAGACTTCGTTCTGATATCTTTTCCAACCTGGTTTCATGTACTTTTCCATGCAGTCCCACCTCAGTACTCACCCTGAGCCTGTGTTCATTCATTCATATTTAGCTCATTTTGGCTTCTGCTCCCCTCCCAGGGTGAGCTCATCCCAGCCACACAGTTGCTTTTCTCAGCTCCTTGCTTTCACAGGCACCAAATACACAATTTGGCTTCCAGAGGGCCTGTCACCCCACCACCAAACTAGTCTTCTGTGTGATTCCTCAATGAGAGAGATGATATTTTTTCATTTTAGATACGTTAAGAAATCAGATATTAATGAGGACTTCATTTCAGGTGCATCTTTTAATTACTGAAATAATTTATTGCTGCACCCTGCCCTTTTCTCTTTTTTAAAAAATATATTTTTATTGGTTTTAGAGAGGAAGGGAGAAGGATAGAGAGCTAGAAACATCAATGATGAGAGAGAATCATTGATTGGCTGCCTCCTGCATGCCCCCTAGAGATCGAGCCCACAATCCAGGCATGTGCCCTTGGCCGGAATCAAACCCAGGACCCTTCAGTCTGCAGGCCGACATTCTATCCACTGAGCCAAAACCGGCTAGCACTCCTTTTCCTTTTTACCCCCTCCCCCCCCCCACCCGTTTTATCTTTTAAGATTACCTAGGTATGACCTATGGATTAAGGGCCATCAGAATTGTATCTGATGACCATCTTTATCAAGAATTCCTAGCATAGGGAGCAGGAGCGGGCAGGGAAAGGAAAGGAGACATATATAATACTTTCAACAATAAAGAATTTAAATTTTTTAAAAATCAAAAAAAAGAATTCCTGGCACAAACAATAGGGTGATGAAGGCCTGGGGTGGTGGGTGGAGTGGGAGAGCTAGAAAGGATCAACAAGGGGGAAAAGGGGACATATGTAATACTTTCAACAATAAAGATTTATTTTTTTTAAGTTAAAAACAGCCTGCCACCTAGTGGTCACAGCAATTGATGCAATATGTTACTTGGTGTCTCCAGTCTCCACAGGATCCATACACCGTCATGTGCCACTTAAGAAACGTTCTGAGAAATGCCTGGTAAGGGGATTACAGCCTTGTGTGAACATCATAGAGGGTACTTACACAAACCTAGATGGTATCATGGTAGGCAGTTAGACAGACCAGGACGATGGGCCAGGTACCGAAGGTCACCAGAGTAGGATCTCATTCCCAGGGTGACCTTTCCTCCTGTAGCAAGTTGCTGGTCATGGGGTTCAGACCCCCTGACTTTTCACCCCTAGAGATAACATCTAGGCCTCAGTTGTATTTTCGCTCCAGGCCAGAAAAGCAGCAAAACCAGACAAGTAAAACCACGACTGACCTTAAGACCAGCTGCATTGAACAATGATGCCCCGCTCTGGCACTGACCACTCAATCAGTGGAGACCCTAAAAGGACAAACCTAGAAAACTGATGGATATTCTACTGAAATCTTCAGCTGGAACCGCCCCTAAAATCTCCACCCTAAAAGCCCTAGGACAGAGGGCTCAGCGTGCTCTCCCTCCTGGGAGCATGCCCATGCCTGTCCTTTCCCCCTATTAGACTGACTAAACTCCAAAACACTCCAAATGCTGGTGAGCTCCCAGGTATTTACCCAAATGAGTTGAAAACTTATGTCCACACCAAGACCTGTGAGCAAATGTTCCTAACAACTTTATTCATAATTGCCAAAATTTGGAAGCAAGCAAGATGTCCTTCAGTAGGCAAATGTATAAATAAATTGTGGTACACCCGTGCATTGGAATAATATTCAACCATAAAAAGAAATGAGTTATCAAGCCACAAAAAGACACAGAGAAAATTTAAATGCTCTTTTTAAAAAAATATATGTTTTATTGATTTTAGGAAGAGATAAAGGAGGAGAAAGAGAGAGAAACATCAATCAGTTGCCTCCAGGGAATCAAACCCTGGTATGTGCCCTGACTGGGAATTGAACTGGCAACCTTTTGAAACAGGAATTTTAGGGATAAAATTTGACAGGTTTAGGAAATTTTATAAATTAAGAGGACAATGGAAGAAGCACAGGACTGAAGAGCAGCAAAAGGTACATTTCCATAGAATAGGGAAGCTGAAAGGCTGCAACAGGTGCATTTCCATAGAATAAGGAAGCTGAAAAGCTGCAACGGGTGCATTTCCACAGAATAAGGGAGCTGGGAACAGCAAAAGGTCTATATTTACAAAATAAAGAGAAGGAAGCCCTTCATCCAGAAGGAGAAAAAGAAAGCCCAAAGGGAATAGGAAAACAATAAGGAAGTGGGGGGGTCGGGGAGAGACCCTCACATGTCCCAAGTGAAGTTCAACCTTTGAGCCCAGGAGTTACTATAGTAACCAGTCCAAGGGAATAGTGACCAATCAGAGGGGATATCAAGGCACCAAGAACTGCAGCCTTTATAAGCCCTAGGGAGCAGGGACTCAGTGGGACCCTTTCCCCCTCCCCACGTGGGAGTCCGTTCTGTGGGACTCTTTCCCTCTCCCCACATGGGAGTCTGTACTTGTTCTTCAGTAAATCTCCACCTTTGCTATACAACTCTCTGTCTGTGGATTCATTCTTCAACTCCAGCGGACAAAGAATCTGGGTTCCAGTCCAAAAATTCCGTTTCAAATTGGTGTGTTGGCCGGGAATTTCTCCCTAAGTCAGTCAACCCTCTCCACATCGAACGGTGAGTAGCCACGGAGTCTGTCCCTCTGTCCCTTTTCTGTCTCTTGTATGATTTTTGGAGGCTGACGACTGTCCGCCAATCACTTAAACTTGGCTGCCATCTAAAAAGCGGGTCTCTCTCTCTCTCTCTCTCTCTCTCTCTCTCTCTCTCTCTCTCTCTCTCTCTCTCTCTCTCTCTCTCTCTCTCCTCCTTTCTAGATGTATTCTCCAGGGCCAAAACCAAAGCGGGCATGGATCAGTCAAGTAAAGGTCACTATGGCAACTGCAGCTGCAAAAAAAGGTCTCCCATGTAAGGATAAACTGGTGCCAGGTCGTTAGCGTTAGGCTTCCGCCAGTCGCAAGTCAAAGCCCAGCCATCGACTAAATGAGTGCTTGGGTCCCTGCCCTGCTCCGAAGATCAAAGAGGCAATTCCTCCCCCTGGTTCGAGGATCTCAAATGTCCTTAGGTGAGTACAGGACCTTGCAGGGGTGTCTGGGTTGTTGAACCCTAAAAGCCGTGCAGGGGCCTCACAGAAACAACACGTGTAATTAAATTCTGACCTGTCCAGGGGATGCAAATAAGGTTGGTCACCCAGCATTCTGGGTCCTCGTGGTTGTCCTAAACAGCCTAGATAGAAACTGAGACACAGTTCCAAGAAAACAGCATGTTGCTGATCCACTCCACACACCCACTCCCCTAGCCCAGATCCCAAGCAGGTTTTAATTGGAGAATCATCTGCCTTTTTCTTCTGCTCTCTATCTCAGTCAGGTCAAATAGTATCCAGCCAAGACCGTTGCCTCACAGTCCAGGTCCCACTAAGCTTAACTCCTCAGTCTCCATTTGTGCAGGCCTTTATAGTAAGGCTCCTAAGGAAAAACTTCTAGGCAAGAGTTAAGAAAGGGAGGGCCAGCTAACTGTTTTCCACTCCTGGCATATGAGCATGGCCCCTAGATCTTCCCACCAGGCATAACAGGAATTAATCACAGCCCTTAGCCGCTTCTGCCACCACCCCTGTAGAGGTTTTAGCCTTTCAGAGAATTCAGCATGACAGCCAGACACAGCTGTTAAGTTAGCCCATTAATTACTAGGTAACTCGCCTCTTGTCTTTGTTGTGATTCTGTAATATGGTCACACACTCTCAGGAGTGTTCTTAAAAGCCTCATTTTCGCCATGTTTTTATTTCCCAGTCCATCATTTGAAATTTGGATAGATGAGACATTGCTCACAATTTAGGGATACTTCCGGGACTTCTGTAACCGAGGGAAAGGCTAGTTCAAGGGGAGGCGCCCCACCCAATTTTGGGTCACCTCTTGGCCTGAGTCCCATCTCTTTGCGGGTGCTATAGAATAGGCCCCAGACGGCTTTTCTTTAGAAAATGGTGAAAATGAAGCAAGGGGAATAGACCCGAGGCAAGCCACATGGCCAAAATAGTCCATTGGAAGAATGCTGAGGTTCTGGGAAGGGTCAGTCCCCCAAACCTGGGATGAGAGACATTGCTTTTTTAATGGAGTGCTTTCTGGAGTGTCTGGATTGTGTGCACTTGTAAATATAGTGTATAAGAGTGTTTCTATTGATGTTTCCTGTTGATGTCTGAATCAATCTGTTTAAAGATAGGGAACGTCCCACTTTGCTGGGGCCCAGCTGCTTGTGGACAGGCGGAACATGTGGCAGAGTTTGAATCTTGAGAGTCATTTTGTCTGTAATGTATCTTGGTTACTGATTCTTTGCTTAGTTTGCTCCGCGCTGTTTTTATGAACATAGAAAGCCTTCTGTCTCTGCTCTGTGTAGGCTTTGTGTCACTCAGAACCAAAGGTTATTTTACTGTGCTGGATTAAGATTTTAAGATTCTAAGACTAATTGGAAAGTGTAAAATTTGTGAAGGTTACATATATCTTAACCCAGGGAAGTTTAAACAAAGACCACTAGCTAAAGTTGTAGCCTGACTGTGGTTGGCAAACCATTGTCATCACCGCCTGGGGCGAAGCGGGAGGGGGAAGGAAAAAAAAAGCAGTTTTACTCAGACGAGTGGCATTTGGTTCCAAAAGCGGCAGAATAAGAGGTGGCACTGGCCAAACCTGTGCGGGTGCTTAGAAAAGAAGCAGGGAGGGGGAAATTTACAAGGCCCTGTCCAGCATCGCATCCATTAAACATCCGGTAGGCAGCTTAGGTATTAATAGGGACGGGGGACCAGGTGGTCCTCGCCTGCCTCTGACATCACAAACCCGCGCAGGCTGGCCAAAGTGGAACTGAGCCTTTGGGGGCACGGCAGCAAGGTAATGGGCAGACGGTAGGCTTGTCCTCCCTGCATTTTCTCTGTGACATTCAAAGTTGTTGTATCTGTGACCTTACTAAGATATAAAAATGTAATGGCCAAAATGAAAAGAATTAATTCTGTGGTCAAGACCAAATCTTTAATATTAAAGCCAGTTTAAGTTTTAATAATCTTTAAATTAGGTATATTTGACAGCTTTTCTGAATGTAGTATTTCAAGAATTTAACGGAGACACAGCTTTGTGACACTCCGAGGGTCCTGAGGTGACACAAAGATTTATTCTCTCTCCCTAAAAAGAAATATTTTGAACTAAATTAGACCAATGCAATATACTTGAGATTGCATGAGGAAACTCTGCCAAACAAAAATTGATAGCAATGTTCTATTTGAAATACATATACTTTGAATGTTATAGAAATTTTTGTCTTCTTCAGGAAAAAAAAGAAAACTTACACAGATTCGAAGTTCAAACAGAAAACTTTCAGTCAGGGAAAAAGGGCAAGAGGGATAATTCTCTGTGTCTGCCAGTGACATTCTGGGGGGTTTATGTTTATTTTATTAGGATTTATAAATGGTTTTCAATGCTTTAATGCACTGTCTGCAATAAGCCATGTGCCACACGTTATATATACAAATTGTTTGTTGTACTAGAAGGTTGTTGTCTCAGAATATTATAAAGCAAAGGCTTTATCAATTGCATTTTTTTAATAATATATTTTTATTGATTTTTTACAGAGAGGAAGGGAGAGAGAGATAGAGAGTTAGAAACATCGATGAGAGAGAAACATCGATCAGCTGCCTCCTGCACGGGCTTTAAGTCTCCCAACAGGTCGGCGGCATCGACTCCTGGATACATCTGTCTCCAGTAAGGCTTTGGACACCAGCCCAGGAGGAGGATGAAGCTGCATTACCCTCAGCTGAGTCACCAAATCCCTATTCATGTGAACCTCTAGAGCAGGGGTCCTCAAACTTTTTAAACAGGGGGCCAATTCACTGTCCCTCAGACCGCTGGAGGGCCGGACTATAGTTTACAAAAAAACTATGGACAAATTCCTATGAACACTGCACATATCTTATTTTGAAGTAAAAAAACAAAATGGGAACAAATACAATATTTGTATGTGCATGTGGCCCGCGGGCCGTAGTTTGAGGACCCCTGCTCTAGAGGACCTGAAACTTCTCTTTCAAAGGTATCCTGAAGAGTTAACAAGTACCAAATAAGTAACAGTATACTTATCTGGTATTTTTTAATAATTCTTATTCTGTCTTTTTATAAGTGTCATCTAAACCCTAGGCTGGTGCCTGGAGGAGACCTTCCCTGTCCTTACTGAGACCCAGGAACACCACAAGATACTCCTACTTATAGCCCCTCTCTGTAACCCTGGTACAGTAAATTTCTCAAGCCATACTGGTTCCCCGAATCCCTAACTACTAAGTATGTTATAAGTAGCCCAATTCAGGGTCAAATAATCTCAAGTAGATATGTATCTCCCACATCTCTTTCAGAGTAAAATGTGCTAAACCTTAGTCTATAGAACAATGTATGCTACCACTACCACCAACCAGAACCACTTCTCAAGCCTCTATAGATTTTCACTCACAGAAAAGTCTTTGATTGAGCAGGGCAAAGTCTGTGCCATGAATAACACTTCTTGCTGCAAGCAGCTTAGCTAAAAGGAAGGCCTCATAGCCTCTTGCCCCAGAAGTCTGGGCACCAATTAAAGATATAATGCCATCCCTATTAGCTAACTCCCTTCCTCAGACCTTGGTTTATACTGTTTTATTATTACTCATCTTTAATCATTGCTTGTTATGTTTCATATCCTCCCATTTAGAAGCCCTAAAGCTACAAATGGTCCTCCACATGAAACCGCAGAATAAGGCCACTGCATCCATCATCCATGGACCCTTAGTTAGCCCACTTCTGATGGGACCCTGACTGCCGCGCCCCCCAAACTACGACCCCTTTGCCAGCAGGAAGCAGCCAGACAGATCGGTGTCCATTGTCCCCACAGCAGTTGGGGTTTTCTAATCGGAGGGGGGACTGAAACAGGAATTTTAGGGGTAAAACAGGACAGGTTTAGGAAATTTTATAAATTAAGAGGACCATGGAAAAAGCACAGGGCTGAAGAGCAGCAGAAGGTACATTTCCATAGAATAGGGGAGATGAAAAGCTCCAACGGGTGCATTTCCACAGTATAAGGGAGCTGGGAACAGCAAAAGGTCTATATTTACAAAATAAAGAGAAGGAGCCCTTCATCCAGAAGGAGAAGAAAACCCAAAAGGAATAGGAAAACAATTAGTGGGGGGGGGGGGGGCGGGCGACCTCACATGTTCCATGTGAGGGTCAACCTTTGAGCCCAGGAGTTACTATAGTAATCAGTCCAAGGGAATAGTGACCAATCAAAGGGGATATCAAGGCAACAGGCTCTGCAGCCTTTATAAGCCATAGGGAAAAGGAACTCAGTGGGACCCTTTCCCCCTCCCCACGTGGGAGTCCATTCTGTGGGACTCCCTCTCCCCATGTGGGAGTCTGTACTTGTTCTTCAGTAAATCTCCACCTTTGCTATACTACCCTCTGTCCTTGGATTCATTCTTCAACTCCATGGACAAATAATGTGGGTTCCAGTCCAAAAATTCCGTTTCACTTTCAGTGTATGGGAGGATGCTCAACCAACTGAACCACACCAGCCAAGATTGAAATGCTTATTCTTAAGTGAAAGGAGCCATCGTGAAAAGCTACATACTATATCATTCCAAACATATGGCAAAGGCAAAACTAGAAAGACAGTAAAAAGATCATTAGTTGCCAGGGTGGGAGGACTAGATAGGTGCATAGGAAATTTTTACAGCAGAGAAACTATTTCGTATGATGCTGTAATGGTCGATACATGACATCATGCTTTTGGCAAAACCCATAAAATTGTACCATATGATGTAAGCTATGGGTTTTAGTTGTTAGTAACAGATCCATATTGATTTATCAGTTATAAGAAATGTACCACACAGATGTGCCAATGCAAGATGTTAATAACTGGTGAAACTGGGGGGAAGAGGGGGACTGGGCAGAGACAGATAATATGGGAACTGTCTATACTTTCTGTTCAATTTTTCTGTAAACCTAAAACTGCTCTAAGAAATACAATCTATTAATGCTTTTTTAAAAGAGAGACATATCAACCAATTTAAATTGAACATATTTTGGATCCTGATTCTAACAAATTAACTATAAAAAGATATCTTTGAGCCCAGGCCAGTGTAGCTCAATTGGTTGGGTGTTGTCCTGGGGCACTGACAGGTTGTTGGTTCAATTCCAAGTCAGAGCATATGCCCGGACTGCGGGCTTGATCCCCAGTGGGGGGTTTGCAGGAGGCAGCCGATTGATGTTTCTCTCTCTCTTTCCCTCTCTCCCTTTCTTTCCTAAAAAAAAAAAAAAAAAAAAGTCAATAAAAAATATTGTTAAAAAAAATCTCGTTGAAACAACTGGGGAAATTTGAATATGGATAAGTAATAGGTAATATTAAAGAATTATTTGGACCAGTTCCAGCTGGGAGTGGGGGAGTTATGGGGTTCTTTTGGGACTGGGTGTTGGCGTCCCTTCTTGAGGTTCCCAGGGTGTACCCTCTTAGGTGAGCAGTGCTGGGAGCAGAATTTTTGTGAGTTTACTTGAGCCAACCTGTTGACAATTGCCAGGAAGCAGAATCTCAACATATTGGGATAATGCTCCAGAGAGTGGCAGTTTTTCACCTTGTTTTATACATTACAATTAAAGGAGGAGACATAAGTGGGTTGCATGAAATCCACTGGTGATAGATTAGGGAGGTGGGAAAAAGCAAAGGGGGGGGGAACCTCTGGGGTTCGATAAAAAAATAAAGTGATCGACACATACTTCTTTTACTTAGGTGGGTACAGGATAGTTAACACTCCACAATCAACAAGAACAATGAAGTGATTTATGGCATCAGTCCCAGGGCCCAGGCGCATTTGGTTGTGCCCTGAGAGGTCCAGAAAGAGGGAAGTTACAAGTTACCCTGACATTTCACAGGGATGTTATCTTAGATGCAAAAAGACAACAGGCTCAGTTAAGGTAAAGATTGACCTTTGTCAGGGAAGATACTGTCCTAGGACATGACTACCCACTATAAACTGTTTCTACTTAAAGTTTTAATTTCAGACCATCCTTTGTGGTTACTTCAGGTCTTTGAGTTTGTAAGACTGCCATGCAGGCCTTCCCTGAGCCTGTCAGGTTAGCACAGTGATGGCGAACCTTTTGAGCTCGGCATGTCAGCATTTTGAAAAACCCTAACTGGGAGAACCAAGATGGCGGCATAGGTTAATGCCGGAGTTTGCTGCTTTGAACAACTACTTCAAAAGTGAAACTAAAACACGGAACGGACATCACCCAGAACCACAGGAACGCTGGCTGAGTGGAAGTCCTACAACTAGGAGGAAAGAGAAACGCATAGGGACACTCAGAGGAGGCGCAGTGCTGAAGTCAAATTCTGAGGTGCGGAGTGCGCGGAGCGGGCTGGTGGCGGAGGGCGCAGTTGTTGTTTTCAATCGGGAGGGAGTCGCAGACTCTGAGCTCCAGATACAGGCGAGTCTTTAGGGACCCAGGCTCAAACGGGAGAAGCGGACTGTCTGGCTTCGGTCAGAGCGAGTGCAGCTTTCTCTCCGAGCTTTGCAGCGGGTGCTGGGACTCAGAGAGGCAGAGCCCCTGGGGACAGGACTGAGAGCCGCCATAACTGCTCTCTCCGGCCCACCCTGCTGATCCTGTGCAACCCGCCCCGCCCAAGCCCTGCACAGAGGCATTTGCCAGATAGCCTCAGGCAAAGGCTAGATTAGCACCTCCCTAGAGGACAGAAGTTCTCTCACTGCTGACACAGCTGATTCTCATAGCCACTTGGCCTGGAGGTCAAACCCTCCCTGGAATTAGCTACAACAATCAAGATTTATCTATAAGACTGCGAACAAAGACCACTAGGGGGTGCACCAAAGAAGCATAACAAAATGCGGAGACAAAGAAACAGGACAAAATTGTCAATGGAAGATATAGAGTTCAGAACCACACTTTTAAGGTCTCTCAAGAACTGTTTAGAAGCTGCCGATAAACTTAATGAGATCTACACGAAAACTAATAAGACCCTCGATCTTATATTGGGGAACCAACTAGAAATTAAGCACACACGGACTGAAATAACGAATATTATACAGACGCCCGACAGCAGACCAGAGGAGCGCAAGAATCAAGTCAATGATTTGAAATGCGAGGAAGCAAAAAACATCCAACCGGAAAAGCAAAATGAAAAAAGAATCCAAAAATGCGAGGATAGTGTAAGGAGCCTCTGGGACAGCTTCAAGGGTACCAACATCAGAATTATAGGGGTGCCAGAAGATGAGAGAGAGCAAGATATTGAAAACCTATTTGAAGAAATAATGACAGAAAACTTCCCCCACCTGGTGAAAGAAATGGACTTACAGGTCCAAGAAGCGCGGAGAACCCCAAACAAAAGGAATCCAAAGAGGACCACACCAAGACACATCATCATTAAAATGCCAAGAGCAAAAGATAAAGAGAGAATCTTAAAAACAGCAAGAGAAAGAAACTCAGTTACCTACAAGGGAATACCCATACGACTGTCAGCTGATTTCTCAACAGAAACTTTGCAGGCCAGAAGGGAGTGGCAAGAAATATTCAAAGTGATGAATACCAAGAACCTACAACCAAGATTACTTTATCCAGCAAAGCTATCATTCAGAATTGAAGGTCAGATAAAGAGCTTCACAGATAAGGAAAAGCTAAAGGAGTTCATCACCACCAAACCAGGATTATATGAAATGCTGAAAGGTATCCTTTAAGAAGAGGAAGAGGAAGAAAAAGGTAAAGATACAAATTATGAACAACAAATATGCATCTATCAACAAGTGAATCTAAGAATCAAGTGAATAAATAATCTGAACAGAATGAACTGTTGATTATAATAGAATCAGGGACATAGAAAGGGAATGGACTGACTATTCTTGGGGGGGAAAGGGGTGTGGGAGATGTGGGAAGAGACTGGACAAAAATCGTGCACCTATGGATGAGGACAGTGGGTGGGGAGTGAGGGCGGAGGGTGGGGCGGGAACTGGGAGGAGGGGAGTTATGGGGGGGGGGGGAAGGAACAAATGTAATAATCTGAACAATAAAGATTTAATTTAAAATAAAATAAAATAAAAAAAAGAAAAACCCTAACTTAACTCTGGTGCCGTGTCACATATAGAAATTTTTTGATCTTTGCAACCATAGTAAAACAAAGATTTATATTTTTGATATTTATTTTATATATTTAAATGCCATTTAACAAAGAAAAATCAACCAAAAAAATGAGTTCGCGTGTCACCTCTGACACCCATGTCATAGGTTCGCCATCACTGGACTAGGCAGAGTATGAGAATTCTCTATCCTATTTCTGCAACGTTTCTGTAAACCTAAAACTTTTAAATAAAAAGTGTATTTTTGAAAAAGGATCTTCCCTAGTTTGAAATGTTTCAAATCTCTTGGAATCTTTATTCCCTGGTCCAAGTCCTCTATAACCTAACTATTCGAAGTGTGGTCATCGGTGAACTTCTCAAAATCTCAGCCCACCCCAGATGTACCAGTCAGGGTCTCCAGAGAAACAGAACCAACTGGATGTAGGTGTGTGAAATTATAAGAAATTGGCTCATGCAATTATTAAAGCTGGCAAATCCAAGTCTACAATGCAGGCCACCGGCCTGGAGGTCCAGGAGATGTGCAGTCCAGACAACTTATCACTGATGATTATCACTGGTGACATCACATGCCTGAGATAGTGTTTGCCGGGCGTTCCCCCCTGTAAAGTTACTCTTTTCTTCCCCTCCCTTTCCGTACTTTTCTCTTTGGAAGGAAGTGAGTATGTGCAAAGGATGTCTGAAAGCAGTCTGCGAGGAAATGCCCCCTCGCTCAGAGTTGGCCTTTTTGTTCCACTCGGCCCTTGATTGATTGCATCAAGTCTACCCAAGTTAAAGAAAGCAATCTGCTTCACCCACAACTTGCTCTTTTAAATCCAAAAACACCCTCCAAGCGGACACACAAAACTTATTGTCACACCAGACCTGACCAATCTGAGTCTGGATCTGCCAGGGGATTTCATGCCTATTCAAGTTGAGCAGCATTGCTCTACAAGGCTCCCAAAAAGCTGGAATCCCTTCCCTCAGAGCGTTTCAGATCTACATGGTAATAACTCAGAAACAAGGCTAGATTTGTTGTTTTCAACTTGGTAACTTTTCTAGCATTTACTGATCTGGAGGTTAGGGGTATCTTCGTAAACCCCAGCCCTCCTTGTGGGGCAAGGGTGACCTTCCCATTGTTCTCGACCTGGACCTCACCAAACCTCTGATCTGGTTTATTCAATGACTGGCTTGCAAGTCTTCCCTGGCCACAATGAACTCCCCAAGGTCACCTACCACGTATTTTTTCCTTTTCCTTGCATGTCTTTATTACCCACAAAAACCGATGGTCAGGACAGAGGCCCCAGGTCCGTTCCACCCTCGCCCCCACCCGCCTCCCAAGACAAGCCGGTTCCTCTTGCTCCTCTTCCGGCGTCAGCAAATACCAGGGGAGGCTGCTGGGAACCTCAGACCGGCAGGGGGCACACCACCCACCTATCAGAGGATTCTAGGGGTGGAATCCTATGAAACTGCCGACATTGGGTTACTTTGACCTACACAATCGGGAACTTCACGGGACTCAACAGGTTTCTGCTGCCTTTTTCCTTCTCCAAAGCTACTTTAGGGACAGTAGGCGGCCACAGGTACATAGCAACAGGGCTGCTAATACTCATGGCAATTTACCACCCACAAATGAACGTCAAATGTGCACCATCCACTTCCTAAATCCGAGCCAAACTCTCCTTAACCACGCGCGACCCCAGGGCCCTCCGTCAGCCCCCAGTTCCCACTCCTCCGCGGCCCCGGAGGGCGGCCCGGGGGCGGACCGACCGGAGCATTGTGCGTCAGGCCCCGCCCCCCAGCCGAACTCCCAGAATTCCGCTGCCCATTGCCCAGTCGCCCACAGCCAAGATGGCGGCGGGGGCGGAGTCAGCGCGGCCGCCTCGGGGCGGGACCGCGGCGACCGGACGGGGCTGAGGGGCGTTGCCAGGCCGGGGGCTGCCCCGGGGTTCGGCGGTCCGGCCCGAGCGCTGCCCTGCGCCGGTAGATCGGCCGCCTGCTCCCCGGAGACGCCATGAGGTCTCCGGTTCCCGGCCAGTCCCCCGAGGGCGAGAAGGTCTCGGACAGCACACCCCTCTTGCAGGGCGCCCCGCAGGCGGAGGCCGGTGAGCCGCGGCGCGATCCGGGGGCTTCGGGCGGCCGTTCGGCGCAGGGATGGCCCGAGGCCCCGCGCCCTGGGTCTGTGGGGCGGGCGGGGTGGGGGAGAGCCAGGCGTGAGGGGGCGCGAGGACCGGGGGACCCGCTTCTGGGCCCCGGGGGCGGGCGGGAACCGTGAGGCCAGGTCCCGCCGCGGGTTGGGTGGGACCTCGGCAAGTGGCGCCGCCGGCGATGTTGGGTGGTATCGAGAGGGGGACCCCACGGGAGAATGAATGAACGGGGGGAGCATCTATCAATCAATGAGACCAATAGGCCAAGGGGCGGGCGGAGGACCCCGCGTGAGAGCGAACCGGGGGAGAAACCTGCGAATGGACCGGCCGGACAGAGCTGCCGGCTCTTCCTCCCCGTCCCTCCGGGTTCCCGCTGCACGTCCGCCAGCTTGTGGTCGGAGAGCTCCTTGGGCGAGGAAGGGAGACCAAAAAGGAGGTTTATATTTGTGAGGACGCGGATGGAAATCATTGCATAACCCAGCGCATATCTTGAAATTGTTTGGTAAGAGATAAAAAGTGCTGCGCTCTGTTATTTCCGTCTTGACATTTATGTTAGGAATCAGTTGGGCTATCCTCAAGGGATATCTATAAAAGTCTCTTCCAAGGTAACTTGCCAGAGGTCTTGCAACAAATAGGAACGGGGAATACTTCACAACGCATCCTCCCTGAACGGGGGGAGAGGGGGAAGATATTGTGCTCTTTGCTATTTCTGTAATGAAACTTCTTTAAAAATAATTGAAACTACAGAGCAAAACAGCTTGCGTGCTTTCGGTAGTTGCAAAGAAGTGTGCATAAGAAACAGCTGAATTAGAAATTTGACTTTTCCTGACCAAGAAGAGTATAGTCCTGTAGTGTCTTTTTTATTTAACGTTCCCAGATGGCAGCCGTAGAGGTGGCAACGTTATAGTGCCGTCTGGCAGCTGGGAGCTTGTGTTGGTGGACGTTCGTGTAAATACTGGGAGTTGGACTTAGTTCCATAAATTGATTTTTTACCCCCTGTGGCATATAATGTTAGATTTCTATAGTTTTCCTCTGTAAAATAATCTAGTATGGAAATACAGAAATAAAGGTCATAATAAAGATATTCCCTAGAGACTACTAAAGTCTGTTGCAATTTGGGAGGAGATATTTCTGTGTGTGTGTGTGTGTGTGTGTGTGCGCGTGTGTATAAAATTTTAGCTCAAATATTAAACATCATTAGTTGTCAAGAAAATGCAGATTAAAATCACAACTATGTCACTATGTACCCGCTAGAGTTGCTAATAAATTTAAAAGGCTGAAGATACCAAATGTGGACTAAGACATGGAGTAACTAGAACTCTCATTTTGCTGGTAAGAGTGTAAAATGTTACAACTACATTGGGATCTGTTTGGCAATTTATTTTAAAGTTAAACATATATTACCATAATATAGCAGCTTTATTTATAATAATAAAAGACTGTCAACGACCTAGGTATCCATCAACAGGTGACCAGATAAACATTGTGGTATGTCCCTACAATGGAATACTGCTCAGTAATAAAAGGAAACTACTAATATACATGTTAAACAATAACCTTCCAGGCCAAAAGTTTTTCTGAAAGAAAGGGTTTATTGAGCAATATGCTAACCAGGAAAAGGACCAGGTCTTAGGACATACCATCTTAACCATCAGCAATAGAGCTAGGTGGGAAGAACAGACATGCCCGCTGTCCTAGCATTGATAGGGCTCCTTTATGCAGTGATTTTGGGGATGAAAAAATAAAGGGGCAGAGGTGGTAGTGGTCTGATGCAGGGCTAGTTTGGGGATAGGTGTATTGTCCATAAGGAAGAAGTGTACACTGCTTTTGGGTTGGTTGTGGGCAACAGTCCAGAGAGTTTATGCGTAAGCAGCATGCCAAGTTATCTGGTGGTGGGCTATCTTTTTAGATGAGATGAAATAGCCACCTAGGAGTTGATTCATAGCTTCAACATACATTTAGGAATATGAGCAGTCTTCATTGGTTTCTTGCCCCCAGTTCTATTAATTGATTAACCTTCCTCCTCCATCCTCGTTTATTTTAATTTAGGACATTTCAGAATTTTTCTCTTGTCACATATAACAATCTGGACAAATCTCAAAAACACTGAGCAAAAGAAGCTACCATATTAACATATGGTTCCATCAGCATGAAGTTCTAAAATAAGCAAAATTAATCTGTAATAGCAGAAAGTAGATCAGTAGTTGCCCTCAGTTCTATTAACTGATTTTAATTTAGGACATCCAGAATTGGCTTTATTAGGTCATTCCAAGAGGCCCTGGAATGCCTCAAGAATTTGTTTTCTCTCCTTTGTTTCTTCCATTCCATGAACAGGTAGTATATCTTTTCATTTTTTTCTGTCTTCTTCAGTTTCTCATAATAATGCCTTGTGGTTTTCAGTGTATAAGTTCTTCACATCCTTTGTTAAGTTTATTGCAATTGAAAAATGAATTGTTTCCCTTTTTCATTTCTTTTTATGAAATGTTATCAATGGATTTTTATACATTTTTCATTAAATTATGTTCTATATATATTCACTTTGCACTTTCATGAAAGTAAGGATGTTTAGAAAAAAAGCTTCCCATCCACATCAATACATACAGACCCAGGGAAAGGTCCTGGGCCTGAAAATCTACCTCCCTAAATGCAGGGCAGAGTAAGATCAGAGAATGAGGCTGCCACTCCACTCTGATAATTAGAAGTTTATTAAGGGAGCATATGTGACAAGGCGGTTGCAAGACTAAATGGATCCCTGCACTGCTTGGCATGTGCCAGAGAATTATACAGAACAAGACAGGATAGTCACAAGTACTTTTAAGTGACCGGTCCTAGCTACAAATGCTTTACATGCTTGACTGATTGAGGACAATGGCCTCTTCCAGGAGCCAGTATGTAGCAGCAGGCAGGGGAGGGGTGGTGATTTACATCAGAACATCGACTACCATAAGACGGTCTCTAAGTCGGGTTTGCCATAAGTAATCTCCAATCTGGCTCAGTCAAGCTAGAGAGCCTGGCATTAGTCACATTATGAAACAGTCTAGACTTTTCCACAATTCAGAATTAGTTTTTTTAGGTATGGTGCCTGAAGGAGTAAGTCTTTAGAAGTCCTAAAAAATTTCTCTTCCCATATGTTTGCATACATTTTATTTATCTTTTATGTTTGTTTCTGGAACAAACTGATAATGGAATTAGCTGTACCTCATCTATGCTTAAGTGTATGGTTTTGTTTTTCAGAAGAGAAATGCTGATAAATGTCAGTCATAAAATTGTACTTAACAGACCTTAGAAACCAATTACCACCTACTGGCACATGCTTTCATATATAAACTAGTGGCCCGGTGCATGGATTTGTGCACATTGAAAGGAAATTAATTAGAAGAAATATTTTAATATCGCTATTCGCCCTTTCTCTATAATTGAAGTGTCAACCAAATTCACGATCGACAATGACAGATTAAAACACACGCATGTGATTGGCACCAGCGAGAGCTTTATATGAATCGTGCATGCGCATGTTTATTTTTAAATTGCCAGCGTGCATCATATGTACTGGCTGGTTTGTCAGTCGGATGGACAGTCGGTCACTTAGCCATATATATATATATATATATATATATATATATATATATATATAGATAGATAGATAGATAGATAGATAGATAGATAGATACCTGAGGGCCAAAGAAGTTAAGTTCCCAATGATTGCATGAAGCTCTATTAATGACTAACTTGAATTCTGAATTTTAGTCCCATCCTCCTTCCTTAACACAACACTGCCACATTTGTGTTATATTTGAGAAATTCTTGTTTGCAAAATGCTTCATTTTTACATGATCCTTAACAAAATTGAAAGTTTTCCACTTCATTAGGAATAAGATGACATGGTTTTAAATTATGTATAGTGTTTCTTTATTGAGGGAGCTAAAATTAGGATATAGTTCTTTGGTGTTAAGAATTAATACCTCTCAGGTTGATATAACAAAATTCTCCGTAACCCTACTGTGGTTTGCCTCTCAAGTATTTGCTTTAGTACTTAGGCCAGCGGATTTCAGAGATGCACACCGAAATGATTTGGGAAGGGTGGCTCAATGCTCATAAACAACAGGAAGTCTATGGAGTTTTCTAGCTAATTTAGGTAGAAAGAAGGGAGGGAATTAGGTAAGGAAGAGCAAAGCGTCCCCTCCCATACATAAAAATTCTTTATTCCTCACATTTTCCACTAATTGAAAGTTTATTTTTGTATGAATGAGATGTGACTTATATATACTTAAATGGATTTTCAAAATACTGTTGCACCAAAAATGAGCTCATTCATGTTGAGCAAATAAGCTTTAGGGCTTCTAAGACATTTGTTTGTGCTTAAAGGCAGAGCATGGATTTGGAGCCAGAGTGCCTAATTGCCAATCCCAGGTCCACTAACTATTTGTGTGAGTTACCTAATCTCTCGTGTTTTCTTTATTCATAAGTCAAGGAAAATAATACACCTGATTCATAGGGTTATTGTGAATATTAAATAAGCTAATAGAAAGTGCTTAGAATAGTGCTTGGCACATGGTATTAGTTACTATTAGTATCATTATCATAATCATCATGATAAATAAAAAGACCATTTGGACTTTATATTGCTCAGAGAAGCAGGAATCCACAAAATGAGGGCCCCATTCTTCACTATCATGCTCTGTAGGAACTTGTGATTTTCTAGCTTAAAATATAAGGTATGATGTGCTGGTAAGCAGCAACCATGAATGGAAATTGATTGGGGAGCTAGGAAGGCATAAGGATTTATGAGGAATTAATAAGGCAGGGTAAGGCCAGTTGAAGATTACCCTTTTTTTATAAATATAGTTTATTGATTTTTTACAGAGAGGAAGGGAGAGAGATAGAAATATCAATAAGAGAGAAACATCGATCAGCTGCCTCCTTCACATCTCTTACTGAGGATGTGCCTGCAACCCAGGTACATGCCCTTGACCAGAATCGAACCTGGGACCTTTCAGTCCGCAGGCCGACACTCTATCCACTGAGCCAAACCAGTTTCGGCGAATATTACCCTTTTTAAAAGCAAAGCTTATGGGACTGTAGAAGATGGCAGCGGAATAGACAGGCACGTCCTAAGTCTTGCCCAGAGCAAAGGAGTGAGCAGCTGAAACTAATAACACCCACCCCGAATTGGGGAAGTATACTCAGCTGGTGAGACATTTTGCAGCCGGGAAGGGCAGAGTTCCCCTGGAAAGGTAAAAACCAGGGATCTGGGCAGGAAAGTTTGCCAGACCTCTGAGCTCAGAGGGTCAGAGGGAGACTGCGTGGCACACAGCCGCGTCTCTTGGGACAGGCACAGCCACTGACTGGAAAGGAGATCCACAGGACTGTTGGCGCTGGGGGATTTGAGATCTGGGTTCTGTAATTACGGAGGACTGAGCCTAAAAGGGGCAGCCTGAAGCGCTGACCAGACACCATGCAGTGCCGGTAAGAGAGGAGCTTACAGAGACTCAGCCTTACCTGTTTCTGTGGCCAGCGTTTGTTTGTTTGTTTTCACTGAACCCTATTTATAAGACATTTCGGATACAGACACTCACCCGTGCTGAAGAGCGGGAGAAGGTGCAGACGAGTGGAATCTGGGGAGAGGCTGGGGAGAGAAGGGGGGCCAGGAGAGGTGGCAGCAAATTGAGTGCTGAGTCACCCCTGAGCCCAGAACTTGGGCAGCCATTTTTTCTCCTGAAGCTATAATTCCTCCCTCCAGGCCCCAGGCAAGGAATACAGCCACACCCAGATTCCACCCTGAATGAGATGAAGGATTAAAATAATCTGATTAATCCCTGGGAGTTAACAGGGTGTGGCCTATAGAGGGGCTTTCAGTCCCAGCAACAACAACAACAACAGAATCACAGACATTCCAGAAAACTGGGATCTTAAGCCAGCCAGAGGAATGACATTTCAATTTTTCAATTTTATTTTTTTATTATTTTGTTAGCTTTTTTTTTCTTTTTTCTTTTCCCCCCCTTTTTTTGTTTGTTGCTTTCTTTTTCTTTCTTTGTTCTCCTTTTTTTTTGTTTGTTCCTTCATTTCCTACTTCTGTTCACATTATTTTTTCAACCACATGAGCAACAGACACGTGAGCGGCACACTCTTGTCCAGGTAGCATCAACCCTGTGAGCAGCCTGCCTCGAGCCTAAGAGCAGCAGCCTCATGTGGCCTGCCCCTGTCCAAGGAGCAGCAGCTGTGTAAGCAGCCCGCTTCCCCATCTGAAGAACAACAACCACGTGAGCAGTTCAACCTGTCCGAGGAGCAGAAGCCGCACGAGCAGTCTTCCTAAGTCTGAGGAGAGGCAGCCCTGCGCAGCCCGCCCCCATCCGAGGAGAAGCAGCTGCGCACAGCCCACACCCTGCACTAGTCCGAGGAGCAGCAGCTGCGCAAGCATCTTGCCCTCGCCCAAGCAGCAGCAGCTGCACAAGCATCCTGCCCAATCCGAGAAACAACAGCTGTGTGAGTGGCCCGGCTCCATTCGAGGAGCAGCAGCAGCCCACCCTGGTCCGAGGAGCAGCAACCACACAAACAGACCACCCACATCCAAGGAGTGGCAGCTCTACGCACTGGTCCGAGAAGCAGAGCCACAACAGCCAGCACCTGTCCAACGAGCAGCAGCCGGTCCTAGGACCAGTAGCCCCACAAGCAGCCCACCACATCAGAGGAACAACAGCAGCGTGCAGCCAGCCCCCATTCAAGGATCAGCAGCCACATGAGCACTCCGCCCCAGTTCAAGGAGTAGCAGCTGCGTGTGTAGCCCGCCCCATCCAAGGAACAGCAGCCTCGTGATCAGCACCTTTTCTGTCTGAGGAACACCAGCTGTGTGTGAAGCCTCCCCCTACCAGCCAGAGGAGCCACCACAGCGGTGAAAAGCACCCACCACCAGAGCTCCTGCCAACTGAGGAGCAGCTGCTACCATAACTGCCCAAGGAGCAACCACAGCCACTCCCTCCCAAGGAGCAGCCACTGAACGACTCAACATCTAGATATGTCGGTGAGATCAAACAGGGTAGACAAAGAAACCCCCAAAGGAAAGAAAAGGAGGACTCGCCAGAAAAGTAGCTAAGTGAAACCGAGGCATGCAGCATGACAGAAAAAGAATTCAGATTAAGGGTCCTAGAATGCATAAACCGGATGGAGGGAAAAAATCAACAACTTATGCAAGAAGCAAGAAGAAACAGATGAAAAAATTAATAAATTATGTAAGAACCAAGAAGAAATGAAGATATAGCTGCAATAAAAAACACCATTGAAAGTTTCAACAGTAGACTAGGAGAAGCGAAGGACCGAATTAGCAAATTGGAAGACAGGGAAACAAACCACACCCAAACTGAACTGCAATTGGAGAAAAAAATTAAAAGAGGAGGAGAGCCTAAGGGAGCTATGGGACAACATGAAACGAAACAACGTACTAATAATAGGGGTGCCAGAACAACAGAAAGATGAACAAGACTTAGAAAACCTATTTGAAGAAATAATATCAGAAAATGTCCCTGAGGTGGGGAAGAAAAAAGTCACACAAGCACAGAATGTACCAAACAAGGTGAACCCGAAAAGACCCACACCAAGACACATCATAATTACCATGGCAAATGTTCAGGACAAAGAGAGAATCTTAAAGGCTGCAAGAGAGAGACGGAAAGTTACATACAAGGGATCTCCCATTAGATTATTAAATGATTTCTCAACAGAAGCACATCAGGCCAGAAAATAATGGATGGAAATCTACAAAGTGATGCAAAGCAAAGGACTGAATCCAAGAATATTCTATCCGGCAAGGCTATCATTCAAAATTGAAGGGGAAATAAGAAGCTTCATAGAAAACAAAAAAGGCGAAGGGAGTTTATCAACACCAAGCCAGCAAATCAAGAAATACTAAAGGGACTAGTGTAAACAGAAGAAATAAAAAGCTCAGAAAGAAAACAGCCACAAAAAATAGAAATGGCTACAAACAAGTACCTTTCAATAATAACTTTAAACGTAAATGGACTAAATGCTCCAATCAAAAGACATCAAGTGGCTGAATGGATAAAAAAACATGACCCATACATTTGCTGTCTACAAGAGACCCACCTCAGAAGAAGGGACTCACACAGACTGAAAGTGAAGGGATGGAAAAATATCTTTCAGGCAAATGGAAATGAAAAAAAAGCTGGAGTAGCAATACTTATATCGGACAAAATAGACCTCAAAGTGAAGGCCATAACAAGAGATAAGGGAGGACTCTTCATAATACTAAAGGGATCAATACAACAAGAGGATATAACCCTGATAAACATACGCACCCAATGCAGGAGCACCCAAATCCATAAAAAAAAACTCCTGGAAGATATCAAGGGAGAGATCGACAACAATACAGTCATACTAGGGGACTTTGATACACCATTGACATCACTGGATAAATCCTCTAGACAAAAAATCGGCAAAGAAACAGCAATCCTAAATGACTCACTAGATCAGATGGGCTTAATTGACATCTTCAGAACATTTCACCCCAAAGCCACGAAATACACGTTCTTCTCAAGTGCTCATGGGACATATTCAAAAATAGACCAAATATTGGGTCACAAACAAAGTCTCCCCAAATTCAAGAAGACTGAAATCATACCAAGCATCTTCTCAGACCACAAGGCCATAATATTAGAAATAAACTACAATAAAAACAACCCAAAATTCTCAAACACTTCAAAGCTAAATACCATGTTATTAAATATTGATTGGGTTACCAATGAGATCAAAGAAGAAATTAAAAACATACTGGAAACTAATGACAGTGAAAACACAACAATCCAAAACCTATGGGAAACAATGAAAGCAGTCCTGAAGTTTCTAGCTCTACAGGCCTATCTCAACAAACAAGAAAAAATGGTAGTAAATCATCTAAATCTACAGCTCAAAGAATTAGAGAGCAACAAGAAAAGCCCAGAGTGAGCAGAAGGAAGGAGATAATAAAGATTAGAGCAGAAATAAATGACATAGAGACCAAAAAAACAATACAGAAAATCAATGAAACCAAGAGCTGGTTCTTTGAAAGGATAAACGAGATTGATGAACCTCTAGCCAGGCGCACCAAGAATCAAAGAGAGAGGACCCAAATAAACAAAATCAGAAATGATAGAGGCGAAATAACAACAGACCCTGCAGAAATACAAATGACTGTTAAAAAATACTATGGACAACTCTACTCCAACAAACTAGACAACCTGGAGGAAATGGACATATTCCTAGAAAATACAACATTCCAAAACTCAATCAGGAAGAATCTAAAAATCTCAATAGGCCAATAACTATGGAAGAAATTGAAGCAGTCATCGAAAAGCTTCCAGCAAATAAAAGCCCAGGGCCAGATGGCTTCACAGGGGAGTTTTACCAAACATTCAAGGAAGAACTAAAACCTATCCTCCTCAGACTACTACAAAAAATTCAAGAAGAAGGAACACTTCCAAGCTCATTCTATGAAGCCAGCATCACCCTAATACCAAAACCAGGTAAAGACAACACAATAAAAGAGAATTACAGGCCAGTATCCCTCATGAACATAGATGCCAAAATCCTCAACAAAATCTTAGCAAATTGGATCCAGCAGTACATCAAAAAGATCATACACCATGACCAAGTAGGATTTATTCCAGGGATGCAAGGATGGTACAATATCTGAAAATCAATAAACGTGATACATCACATAAACAAATTGAAAGAAAAAAACCACATAATCATATCATTTGATCCAGAAAAAGCATTTGACAAAATTCAACACCCATTTTTGATAAAAACTCTCAGCAAGATGGGAATTGAAGGATCATACCTCAACATAATAAAAGCCATACATGACAAACCCCAGCCAACATCATACTCAATGGACAAAGACTAACACCATTTCCCCTAAGAACAGAAACAAGACGGGGATGCCCACTTGTACCACTCCTGTTCGACATAGTACTGGAAGTATTAGCCATTGCAATTAGACAAGAAATAAAAGGCATCCAAATTGGACAAGAAGAAGAAAAACTGTCCTTATTTGCAGATGACATAATATTATACATAAAAAACCCTAAAGACTCCATCAAAAAACTATTAGACTTAATAAATGAATTCGGCAATGTAGCAGGACACAAAATAAACGCCAAGAAATCTATGGCATTTCTATACACCAATAGTGAACTTACAGAAAGAGAGACTAAAAAAACAATCCCATTTACCATCACACCAAAAAAATTAAGCTACCTAGGAATAAACTTAACTAAAGAGGTAAAAGACCTCTACTCAGAAAACTACAGGACGTTGAAAAAAGAGATAGAGGAAGACATAAACAGATGGAAGAACACACCATGTTCTTGGATTGGTAGAATCAACATCATTAAAATGTCCATACTACCCAAAGCAAACTATAAATTCAATGCACTTCCCATTAAAATACCAACGACATATTTCAAGACCTAGAACAAACTCTCCAAAAATTCATCTGGAATAAAAAACAACCCCGAATAGCTGCAGCGATCCTGAGAAAGAACAAAGTAGGTGGGATCTCAATACCAGATATCAAGCTGTATTACAAAGCCACTGTTCTCAAAACTGCCTGGTACTGGCACAAGAACAGACATATAGATCAATGGAATAGAATAGAGAGCCCAGAAATCGGCCCGAACCCATATGCTCAATTAATATTTGACAAAGGAGGCAAGAACATACAATGGAGTCAAGATAGTCTCTTCAATAAATGGTGTTGGGAAAATTGGACAGATACATGCAAGAAAATGAAACTAGACCACCAACTTACACCATACACAAAAATAAACTCAAAATGGATAGAGGACTTAAATATACGATGGGAAACCATAAAAATACTAGAAGAATCCAAAGGCAACAAAATCTCAGACATATGCCGAAGCAATTTCTTCACTGATACAGCTCCTAGGGCAATGGAAACTAAAGAGATAATAAACAAATGGGACTACATCAAAATAAAAAGCTTCTACACAGCAAAAGAAACCATCAACAAAACAACAAGAATGCCCACTGCGTGGGAAACATGTTTGCCAATGTTATCACCAATAAGGGTTTAATCTCCAACATTTATAGGGAACTCATACAACTTAACAAATGGAAGATAAACAACCCAATCAATAATGGGCAAAGGTCCTAAATAGACACCTTTCAAGAGAGGACATTCAGAAAGCCAAGAGACATGTGAGAACTTGCTCAAAGTCACTAATCATCCAAGAGATGCAAATCAAAACAACAATGAGGTACCATCTCACACCTGTCAGACTGGCTATCATCAACAAATCAACAAATGACAAGTGCTGGAGAGGATGTGGAGAAAAAGGAACACTTGTGCACTGCTGGTGGGAATGCAGACTGGTGCAGCCACTATGGAAGATAGTATGGAGTTTCCTCAAAAAACTACAAATGGAACTCCCATTTGACCCTGTGATCCCTCTTCTAGGAATATATCCCAAGAAGCCAGAAACACCAATCAGAAAGGATATATGCACTCCTATGTTCATAGCAGCACAATTCACCATAGCTAAGATCTGGAAACAGCCTAAGTGCCCATCTGTAGATGAATAGATTAGAAAACTGGTACATCTACACGATGGAATACTATGCTGCTATAAAAAAGAAGGAACTCTTACGATTTGCAACAGCATGGATGGAACTGGAGAGCATTATGCTAAGTGAAATAAGCCAGTCAATGAAGGAAAAATACCACATGATGTCACTCATTTCTGGATAATAAAGACCATTATAAACTTATGAACAAAAATAGATACAGAGGCAGGGCTGCCTCGAACAGACTGTCAAACTGCAGCGGGAAGGCCAGGGAGGGTTGAGGGGCAGGAGGGGAGGGGTAAGAGATCAACCGAAGGACTTGTATGCCTGCATATAAGCATAACCAATGGACATAAGACACTGAGGTGTAGGGGAGGCCAGTGGATTGTCAAGGGCGGGGGAAAAAAGAAGACATATGTAATACTCTTTGTAATACTTTAAGCAATAAAACAATAAAAAAATTTTAAAAAAAAGAAAGCAAAGCTATGGTATCCATTTAGATAGGAAATCTTTTTAAATGTAATTCCCTGGCCACGGAGGCTCACTAGATCCAGTTCCCACCCTCATCTAGAGAAAGCCTTCATCTTTGCATAGGTCAGTGCCCCTCGCCAAGGGTTTTCCACCTCAGTCTCAGCCTTTCCCTGTTAAGTATTTACATGCTTCTCATCCAGGCCCACACCTCCCCACTAGCAAATCCTTCCACAGTGAATAAATGCTTGACATACTCGGGTTTTCACCAGTCTTGCCTGACCACCTGTGCCTTCTCTCTTCAACAGGAACCTGGCTTCTGAGCATACCACTCTCACTTTCCACTGCTCTCTCAAAAAGTGGTCATTTTCAATTTTCTCTTGCCTTGTGTTAATTGATGAAATTGATGCCTCCTTATTCCACATTAATGCTTCTGGACAAGTACCCCTGCACTCTCAATGCCTTTGGTCTAGATCACTTTTGCCCTACATTTTTGTGTCTTGTACCCACTTCCTGGCACTTTGCTTCATTTATCAAAGGTTTGCCATCTGACACCCCTCCATCTTCTACAGTATTTCTTGCCATTTTCTTGAGTGACTTCTCATCCAACACCATGTCCCCTCAGTTCTCTGGACTTCTACATGTCTAATGACTTCCTTTCCTCCTGTCCTCATAGATCAGCGGTTCTCGACCTGTGGGTCGTGACCCCTTTGGGGGTCGAACAACCCTTTCACAGGGGTCGCCTAAGACCATCGGAAAACACATATATAATTACATACTGTTTTTGTGATTAATCACTATGCTTTAATTATGTTCAATTTGTAACAATGAAAATACATCCTGCATATCAGATATTTACATTACGATTCATAACAGTAGCAAAATTACAGTTATGAAGTAGCAACGAAAATAATTTTATGGTTGGGGGTCACTACAACATGAGGAACTATATTAAAGGGTCGCGGCATTAGGAAGGTTGAGAACCACTGTATAGAGCTTTTATATTCTATTTTCTTGCCAGTACTCGAGATTCCCTTGTCCTTTGTGTTGTTACGACCTCCATCTCAGTGCCATGTCTTCTTTCCCAGTGACTACCTCTGAGCACAGGTGTGAAATTCTTAAAGGTCACACACTAGGACAGATTGCTCCTGCCAGTTTTGTATGGGTATCTATGCACTTGGCAATCTTGTATGTTTCACTGGGAACTTTACACCTCTACTCTCTTGTGCCCTGACCAGGAAACAAACCAGAGACCTTTTGGTGCATGAGACAATGCTCAACCAACTAAGGCACACAAGCTAGGGCTCAGTTAATCTTTATATAAGCAAACACACTTGGACTAGTGTAGTGACAGGAACCTAGTAATACTCAATAAATATTAGTTATTACTTTTTGTTATAAAACTCAATACCCACTGTCCCCCTCACAGTTATTATAGTACCATAGTCCAGCCACATCAAATTATTTGTAGTTTTCTTCTCTCCCTTTGCTTGACTTTCTCATTTCCTCACTTCTGTACATACTGCTGTTTTTGCTTACATTGTTCTACCTCCTCTAATATGTCTGGTGAATTTTTGCTCATTGGCAAAGACTCAGTGCAAATGTACTTTCTCCAAGAGGACTTCCCTGATTCCCTCCCTCCCCCCTCCCCCACACCACACGCAGATTAATGTAATTCTTTTGTCCCTTGTTACACACATATGTCTTATTGGTATAACTTTCTCCAGGGTCAACAGGAAAGGAACTCACTTTTACTGCATGCCGACTATACCGCTCTACAGTAGTTTATTTAATCACACAAAACTCAGTGAGGTGGATGGTGGTCACCTCATTTTCAAGCTGAAAAACGTGAGAATGAAAACTTAACTTCCCCAAAGATACACAGCCAGTGAAAATCAGAACTGAGGTTCATTCCCACACCTGCTTCATTCTAAATTAGCCCGTTTTCTTTCAGTTACACCCACTACACATTTCCTAAGTTTAAATCATATTTGAGAAGCTGATGTTTGCTTTGGTGGGTGCTCTGTTCAATATGCAAGCATGATTTTGCTTTGAACTTGATTTCAGTGTGTCAGATGCTCAGTGGATATTATGTTCTTTTTGTCATGCAAGCATGCTTTCATTGGACCAATTTCAAACATTATCCAAATTCATAAGCACATTTTGCTTTATCACCATACTTTTTTGAAATAAAATTTTTCTGACTTCTAATCAACAACCATTTTTATAAAGATATGAACCATCTATCTTTGATATTTCTTAAAACCTCATAGTCATATACTTTGTGGCATCTGTGTTGGGTTTTTATTTTCTAATTATTGACCATGCCCCCAAAAGTTGAAGTAGTGTGAACCACAACTTCTACGTCATATTTTCAAGTAGTATCCTATCTAATAATAGACAAAGATTGAAATTAACCCTACCTCTGCTACGCTTCCCATTGGCTAATCAGCAAGATATGCAAATTAACCAACAACAAAAATGGCGGCCGGCAGCCATGCAGCTGAAGCAAGCAGGAGGCTTGCTTGCTCCAGTGATGGAGGAAGCCAAGCTTCCTCCCTGCTGCGGCCAGGCTCTGAGCTCCACTCTAAGCAACAAAGTTCCAATTATAGAAGCTAAACAAACCCCAGATACCTGCTTTCAGCACGCCGTGGCGTCAGAGCTGGAGTGGCAACAAAGTTTCATTTATAGAAGGTAAATAAATCCCAGAATAAAGAAAAAAAGGAGAGGCTGGGAGCTTCAGTCGCCAGCAGGCTTGGCCAGCCTGAAAACCCTCAGCCCCTCATCCAGGCTGGCCAGGCACCCCAGTAGGAACCCCCACCCTGATCCGGGACACCCTTCAGGGCAAACTAGTCGGCCCCCACCCGTGTACCAGGCCTCTATCCTATATAGTAAAAGGATAATGTGCAAACTGACCCTAACAGCAGAAAGACTGGGAATGACTGGTCACTATGACACACACTGACCACCAGGGGGCAGATGCTCAATGCAGGAGCTGCCCTCTGGTGGTCAGTGTTCTCCCACAGGGGGAGCTCTGATCAGCCTCAAGCCAGGCTGATGGCTGCCCGTGTAGCGGTGGTGGTGAGAGCCTCTCCCGCCTCCTCAGCAGTGCTAAGGATGTCCTACTGCAGCTTAGGTCTGCTCCCTGCTGGCAAGTGGACATCCCCCGAGGGCTGCCGGGCTGCCAGAGGGATGTCTGATTGCCAGCTTAGGCCCAATCCCCCGGGCAGCAGGCCTAAGCCAGCAGGTGGTCATCCCCTGAGGGGTCCCAGACTGCAAGAGGGCACAGGCCAGGCTGAGGGACCTCCCCCCACCGAGTGCACAAATTTTTGTGCACCGGGCCTCTAGTCACTAATAATTTGAAATAATTCACTTCCCAAGCTTTTAGCCTCACATCTTAATCAAATGATAAGGTATGTCAGAGTCCAAATCAAGGAACATATGGAAGAAACTAATAATATACAATAAAAAAGTAACTAAATAAGGATGTAATGGGGTAATAGCAATACAAATCAGAATAGCATAAAATATTATTTAGAGTAAGAGAATAGTAACTTCATTCCTCCCCTTTTTTCATCCCATATCTAATACATATCTCAAATCTGCCCATTTCTCTCCATTGCCCCTGCTCTACTCTAGTTTAAGCCACTTTCATCCCTTACCCAGAAAAATACAGTAGTTCCTAAGTAATCTCCCTGTGTCTGCATTCCCTACAATGATTCACACTTCTCTCCTTTGTAATCTCCATACAGCAACCAGAGAAGTTCTTTAAACCATAAATTGCACCTTGTCACTCCTGCTAAAGTAGATAATGAACTTTGCAAAGCAGACTGTATCTAAATGTAGATTTTTCTTACTGTAAATTACTCAAAGTCATACAGTCTAATAGCCAAAATTTCTAGATTATGAGTCCCCATCCAGACTTCTCTGTATTATTGTCCAACACAAAATGATTATTTAAAAAAAAGTGTTCTCCTATTAAACATGCCTTGCAATATTCAGACTGTCCTTAACCAGACCACTGCCTATTTGGTTGGAGCAGAGAGCAAATGTGTCTAGATTTCAATAACAGACACCATGAATGGAGTCTGGAAATGCAGTTTTCATGGGTCTGGATCTAACTGGCAGTGCTGCCATAATCTGATAGCTGTAGTCCTGAAAAACAGATGAAAACTTCCCTGTTAAGAGATGTAAATCTTGAAAGAGTAAAAATGATAGCAGTTGTTTAAGTGTGTGAGCGTTTATGGAAAAGTGAGTTGGATTGTAGTATATTATATATCTAAGTATAGTTATGGCCTACTTATTAATGCTTCAGTCCAAATAAGTACCAAAACCTTGGTACTCTGAATAATGTATTATTGTTGGAGGCTAGGTCAGTGAAAACATCAGGATTTCTGAGTAGGAGACTCAATAAAAGTAGAAAAAAGGAGATAGAGGAAGCAAGATGGTGATGCAGGTAAACTCAGTACTCGCATCCTCCCACAACCACATCAAAATTACAACTAGCTCAGCCAGAGTGGCTCAGTGGTTGAGCGTTGACCTATGAACCAGGAAGTCATGGTTCTATTCCTGGTCAGGGCACATGCCCACGTTGTAGGCTTAATCCCCAGTGTGGGACATGCACAAGGCAGCTAGCTGATCAATGATTCTCATCATTGATGTTTCTATCTCTCTCCCTCCCTTTCTCTAAAATCAATAAAGACATATTTTTTAAAAATTACAACTAAAATTCAGAACAACCATCATTCAGAACCACTTGAAATCTGGTGAATGGAAGCTCTACAATTAGAGTTAAAGAAGAAACCACATTGAGACTGGTAGGAGGAGCGGAGGCCTGGAACAGGCTGGTTTGACACCCGCATCTGGAGTTTATTTAATTCGGAGGGACATCTTGAGTGTGGAGGTACCCCCACCTTGGAGGAGATAGGGGTCCTTGCCCCACACCAGGCCCCCAGCCCAGGGTTTCAAAGCTGGGAATAGACGTCCCCATAACTTCTGGCTGTAAAAACCAGCAGGGATTGTGGCTGAGTGACATGGAGGCTGCTGGAGTCCCATGCAGTTCTGAAACTGGACAACCAAGGGGTCTGGACTATCTGTCACTACTTGAGCCAATTAAACAGAGACAGGGGTGAATCATATATGTGCATTTATTCCAATAATGCCAGCAGTATGGGAGAGCAGCAGTTCATCCATGAAAATCTGCTCTGTACCTCCTCCCACCCCCCCCCCCCCATAAGCCAGTTGCTTATATTGGGTAGGACAAAACTTATATGGGGAAGTAGGCAAAAGAAATAAGAATGGGTATGCAGAATGGGTATTACAGGCATGGGGAAGTAGGCAATGTAGGCTGGGGTGGGACTCCTTTGTTTAGTTAATAAGGTTGCTAATTTTCCATGATAATAAGCAGTTCTCCAATGAGAGTGGACTGCATTCCAAGATTGATTCCTAGGTCCAAGGTTGACTCCTAGGTCCCTGGGACATACAACTCCTAGCTAGGTTAGAATGTGCTTCATTTAATTAGAACAAAATAATCAAGGTTAACAGAACATGGTTAATACTTTTATAATTATAGCTAGTCTCCAATATTCTATTTCTGCCCCCTAACAGTTCCTCTTAAAGGGCCCAAGCATGGACTTACTCAGACTTACTTCCTCTGAGCTCTAGCACTTAGGCAGTAGCTTGAAAAAATCCAAGGACAGAATTTTTCCAGGGAGGAAATAAATTGTCTGGCATTAGAGCAAGAACTGGGAGACAGCTTTCTCCCAGACAAAAGTGGTGACAGATGTCATTGTTCCTCTGCTGAGACCTCCCATGCCACAATGCTGAAAGGCAGTTGCCATATCTTAGTCTCCATCAACCTTGCTCATACTGTTCATCCCACCTTGCTGATTCCCTGAGATCCTGCCCCACCCAATTTGCAGCCCACCTAAGCTATTTGTAGTGGCTTTTCCATTCAAATGGCCTGTCCTGGATCAGACTCCAGACTTTCCTAAAATCTCTCAAACAAGTAGCAGCTGATCTCAGTTTGCCCCATACCTCTTGATAAGTTGACCCCTGGCTCAGCACTAACAGCAGCTTGCCAAGGTTCACAGCTTGGCCTCTCCTCGGCACCTCCAAGCCCAACACAAATAGCAGCCATCTGCAGATGCTCTCCAACTCATGCCGGGTGGCCCCAGGTGGGGCATAGTCAGTGGCTGACTTTGTACCTTCCAGGAATCCCCAGAGCCAATACACCCAGGGGACAGCTTCAGACCACACTAGATTACAACTCTACCACATCCACCAGTGACACACTCAAGGGGCAGACTCAGTGAGCACCAAAGCCCCACTGAAGCAAGTCCTGCTCCATAAGGGTTTCTCCTGCACAGCAGTTTTTCTGCTGTAGTCACAACTGGTCCTCACAGCTAATTGGCCTGGATGTCAGTTCCTCCCAATAATGCCAACAGCAATCAAGGCTCAACTACAACAGGACAGTGCACACAGCCCACACAGGGGCACACCTAAAATGCCCAGCTCAGGTGCCTGGGCAGGCTGAGCCACTGGGCCCTACAGGACACACTACATATGGTCACTCTACCAATTCCAGGAGAAACAGCAGCTCTACCTAATACATAGAAACAAACACAGGGAAGCAGCCAAACTGGGGAGACAAACATGTCACAAATGAAAGAGCAGAAGAAATGTCAAGAAAAAGAATAAATGAAATGGAAGCAAGCACACTACTAGATACAGAGTTCAAAACAATGGTTATAAGGATGCGCAAGGAACCTAATGAAAGCTTCCAGGAATTTAGTGAGAATGTTAAGGAACTTAGTGAGAATTTCAAGGAAATTAGTGAGAACATCAAAGACATGAAAAAGGACCAGTCAAAAATGAAGGAGCCCTGCCTGGCTTGGCTCAGTGGATAGAGCATCAGCCTGAAGATTGAAGGGTCCCAGGTTTGATTTCAGCCAAGGCACATGCCTGGGTTGCAGGCTTGATCCCCAGTGGGGGGTGTGCAGGAGGCAGCCAATCAATGATTCTCTCTCACTATTGATGTTTCTATCACTCCTCCCTTCCTCTCTGAAATCAATAAAGAAATATATTTTTTAAAAAATGAAGGATAATTTACAGTAGAGTAGAGGATGCAGAGAATCAAATCAGTGATTTGGGATATGAGGAAGTAAAAAATACCCAATTAGAAGAGCAAAAAGAAAAAGAATCGAAAAATATGAAGATAGTGTAAGGAGCCTCTGGGACAACTTCAAGGGTACCAACATTCGCATCATGGGTATGCCAGAAGGAGAAGAAAGGGAACAAGAAATTGAAAACCTATTTGAAGAAATAATGACAGAAAACTTCCCTGCCTGGTGAAAGAAATAGACGTACAAGTCCAGGAAGTGCAGAGAGTACCAAGCAAGAGGAACCCAAAGAGGCCCACACCAAGATGCATCATAATTAAAACACCAAAGGTTAAAGACAAAGAGAGAATCTGAAAGCAGTGAAAGAAAAGCAGTTAGTAACCTATAAGGGAGCACCCATACATTGATCAGCTGATTTTTCAACAGAAACTGTGCAGGCCAGAAGGAACTGGCAAGAAATATTCAAAAGTGATAAAAACCAAGGACCTACAACCAAGATTACCCAGCTTTATCGCTTAGAATTCAGTGGTTCTCAACCTGTGGGTTACGAACAATGAAAATACATCTGCATATCAGATATTTACATTACGATTCATAACAGTAGCAAAATTACAGTTATAAAGTAGCAACGAAAATAATTTTATGGTTGGGGGTCACCACAACATGAGGAACTATTAAGGGTCGCAGCATTAGGAAGGTTGAGAACCACTGGAGATAAAGAGCTTCATAGACAAGAAAAAGCTAAAGGAGTTCACCACCACCAAACCAGTATTACATGAAATGTTGAAGGGTATTCTTTAAGAAAAGGAAAAAGGAGCCCTAGCTGGTTTGGCTCAGTGGATAGAGCGTCGGCCTGCGAGCTGAAAGGTCCCAGGTTCGATTCCGGTCAAGGGCACATGCCCGGGTTGTGGGCTCGATCCCCAGTGGGGGACTTGCAGGAGGCAGCCATCCATGATTCTTCTCTCATCATGGATGTTTCTATCTATCTCTCCCTCTTCCTTCCTCTCTGAAATCAATAAAAATATATTTAAAAAAAATAGGGTTGAAAGGTCTGAGTTAGGCCCAATTCTTTAAAAAAAAAAAAAAAAAGGAAAAAGGAGATAAAAAAATATGAACAATAAAATGGCAACAATGGAATCTAAAAATCAAAATAAACAAGAAATCTAATGAACAAAATAAACTGATGAATAAAACAGAACCAGAGTCATGTAAACCTAGAACAGACTGATGAATCTCAGAGGGAAGGAGGGAAGAGATTAACCAAAGAACTTATATGTACATATGCATTACCTATGGACACAGACAATAGGGTGATGAAAACCTAGGGCAGGTTGGGATCAGGGTGGAGGAGGGCAATGAGAGAGGAAACAGGGCAGCGTCTGTAATTCAACAATAAAGATTTTAAAGATGAAGAAGGAAAAAATATGTGCATAAGCCTACAATTAGAGTTAAAAATAGGTCAGATTTCTCTCACATGATCCTTCTTTCACTGGCTCCTCCAACCTACTCTGTTGGCCTTTTTTTTTTTTTAAAGCATTGCAGTACCTTCACTTATTTCCCTTTTTGCTGTGGGCCCTATAAGCATGATCAACTTAGCAACTGCCACATATGCTGCCATTTTCATATATTCTGCAAGTTTTTCAAGGTAAGAAATTTATCAAGGGGAGTTTCCTGCCTTAGTGTTGGCAGTAAATTTTTTATGCTATGCTACATTTACAATGAGATGGCTACTAACCTGTATAATACATGCTATGCCCTAGCGAGTACTCAAGTACTTATTGGCCATGTTTTAGATAGTTTTTTAGAAATAGTGATGCCATTAAACCCTCTCATCTATTTTTCTCATATTTTTGCCAGCCAGCAGGGATTGGGTTCAGTATTGATTATGGAATGGAAATTTTTCTGAGCAAAGTTGATAAAGCTATTGCCTCCCATGTTTTTTGTTTTTTTAAATAAATCTTTATTGTTCAGATTATTACAGTTGTTCCTTTTTTCCCCCCATAGCTTCCCTTCACCCAGTTCCCACCCCACCCCATGCCCTTATCCCCTCCCATTGTCCTCGTCCATGGGTGTAAGATTTTTGTCCAATCTCTTCCTGTACCCCTCACATCCCCTCCTCCCCACCGAGAATTGTCAGTCCACTCCCTTTCTATGCCTCTGATTCTGTTATATTCACCAGTTTATTCTGTTCTTCAGATTTTTTATTCACTTGATTTTTAGATTTCTCTTGATTGAGGTTCTCTGTGCTTCCTGATTGTAAGTCTATTTCTTTCACCAGGTAGAGGGAGTTTTCTGTCAATATTTCTTCAAATATGTTTTCAATATCTTGCTCTCTCTTCTTCTGGCACCCCCATAATTTGGATATTAGTATGCTTGAAGTTGTCCCAGAGGCTCCTTACACTATCTTCATATTTTTGGATTCTTTTTTCTTTTTGCTCTTCTGGTTGGGTGTTTGCTTCTTCATATTTCAAATCTTTGATTTGATTCTTGGGATCCTCTCGTCTGCTGTTGGATCTCTGTATATTATTCTTTATTTCAGTCAGTGTATGCTTAATTTCTGATTGCTCCTTTTTCATATCCTTGAGGGTCTCACTAAATTTCTCAGAGGTTTCTAGAAAATTCTTGAGTAACCTTATAACCGTGTTTTTGAACTCTATATCCAGTATTTTGCTTTCATCCATTTCTTTCATTTGTGACTTGTTTCTTTGTCTCCGCATTTTGGCTGCTTCCCTGTGTTTGTTTCTATGTACTGGGTAGCTGATAAGTCTCCTTGAGTTGTTAGAGTGGCCTTGTGTGGTTGGTGTCCTACAGGGCCCAGTGGCTCAGCCTCCCCAGTCGCTTGAGGTGGACGCTCTTGGTGCACCCCTTTGTAGGATGTTTGCACAGTCTTGTTGTAGTTAACCCTTGATTGCTATTGATATCACTGGGAGGAATTGACCTCCAGGCCAATTGGCTTTGGTGACCAGCTTTGTCTACACTGGAAGATCTGTTGCATAGGAGACACCCTTATGGGGCAGGACTTTCTTCAGCAGGGCTTTGGTCGTCACTGAGTCTGCCCCTTGAGTGTGTCTCTTATGGATGTGAAGAGTTGTAATCCGTTATCATCTCCAGGGAGTTGCAAGGTCAACCACTGTCTGGGGCCACTCAGCCGGAGCTACAGAGACATCTGCAGATTCCTCTTCTTTGTATGGAGTTTGGAAGTGCCCAGATGAGGCCCAGCTGTGGCGCAAGGCCACTGCTGCTACCAGGTATTGGGCGTTCTTTTGAAATCTCTGGGACTCTCTGACCCAGGTACAGTTTGTTTTAGGCAAAAGGCCAGGCCATTCATATGCAAAATCCGATGCACACAGCTTGGGTGGAGTTGTAAATTGGGAGGGGCAAGGTCTCTGGGAATCACCAGGGCAGAACAAACAGCAATGGCTTCCCTGAACAGAGAAGTCCTGCACACCAGCTCAGGAACAATGATTGCTTCGAGCACCTCTACGAGTAAGTTGCCTTCACATTCCTGTCCCAATGCCAGACAGTCCAGTTTCTCCCCATATGTGTCTGGGTCCCCCAGAGTCTCACCTGTAACTAGAATCCAGGACAAGCGGGAGCTTGTATCTCCCTCCCGGTTTAAAGAACAGCATATCCAGGTGCCAGCACTTTCCACACCTCTGCACCTCTTACCGGTCTCAGTGCACTTTCTTCACCTCTTTAGTTGTAGAATTTCCACTCAGCCAGCTTTCCCGCGGTTCTGGGTGGTAGTTGTTCTGCCGTTTAGTTGTAATTTTGGTGTGGTTGTGAGAGGCAGCAGGTATAGGTGATTACCTATGCCACCATCTTGGTTTCTCCTCTGCCTCCATGTTTTAAGAAATTCTTACAGTATAGGCTTGCATGTGTTAAGTGTTTATTAACTACAGATACCAGGAACAAATTCTTTTGTTGTTGATGTTGTTTGTTTGTTTTTTGTTTGTTTTCTTTTTTTTAAAATATATTTTATTGATTTTTTACAGAGAGGAAGGGAGAGAGATAGTTAGAAACATCGATGAGAGAGAAACATCGATCAGCCGCCTCCTGCACATCTCCCACTGGGGATATGCCTGCAACCCAGGCACACGCCCCTGACCGGAATCGAACCTGGGACCTCTCAGTCTGCAGGCCGACGCTCTATCCACTGAGCCAAACCGGTTTCGGCTTCTTTTTTTTTTCATTGCTTAAAGTATTACAAAGAGTATTACATATGTCTCCTTTTTTTTTTTCCCCGCCCTTGACAATCCCCTGGCCTCCCCTACTCCCCAGTGTCTTATGTCCATTGGTTATGCTTATATGCAGGCATACAAGTCCTTCGGTTGATCTCTTACCCCTCCCCTCCTGCCCCTCAACCCTCCCTGGCCTTCCCGCTGTAGTTTGACAGTCTGTTCGAGGCAGCTCTGCCTCTGTATCTATTTTTGTTCATAAGTTTATAATGGTCTTTATTATCCAGAAATGAGTGACATCATGTGGTATTTTTCCTTCATTGACTGGCTTATTTCACTTAGCATAATGCTCTCCAGTTCCATCCATGCTGTTGCAAATCGTAAGAGTTCCTTCTTTTTTATAGCAGCATAGTATTCCATCGTGTAGATGTACCACAGTTTTCTAATCCATTCATCTACAGATGGGCACTTAGGCTGTTTCCAGATCTTAGCTATGGTGAATTGTGCTGCTATGAACATAGGGGTGCATATATCCTTTCTGATTGGTGTTTCTGGTTTCCTGGGATATATTCCTAGAAGTGGGATCACAGGGTCAAATGGGAGTTCCATTTGTAGTTTTTTGAGGAAACTCCATACTATCTTCCATAGTGGCTGCACCAGTCTGCGTTCCCACCAGCAGTGCACAAGTGTTCCTTTTTCTCCACATCCTCTCCAGCACTTGTCGTTTGTTGATTTGTTGATGATAGCCAGTCTGACAGGTGTGAGATGGTACCTCATTGTTGTTTTGATTTGCATCTCTCGGATGATTAGTGACTTTGAACATGTTTTCATATGTCTCTTGGCTTTCGGAATGTCCTCTTTTGAAAGGTGTCTATTTAGATCCTTTGCCCATTTTTTGATTGGATTGTTTATCTTCCTTTTGTTAAGTTGTGTGAGTTCCCTATAAATTTTGGAGATTAGGCCCTTATCAGATATGACATTGGCAAATATGTTTTCCCACGCAGTGGGTTTTCTTGTTGTTTTGTTGATGGTTTCTTTTGCTGTGCAGAAGCTTTTTATTTTGATGTAGTCCCATTTGTTTATTTTCTCTTTAGTTTCCAATGCCCTAGGAGCTGTATCAGTGAAGAAACTGCTTCGGCATATGTCTGAGATTTTGTTGCGTTTGGATTTTTCTAGTATTTGTATGGTTTCCCGTCGTATATTTAAGTCCTTTATCCATTTTCAGTTTATTTTTGTGTATGGTGTAAGTTGGTGGTCTAGTTTCATTTTCTTGCATGTATCTGTCCAATTTTCCCAACACCATTTATTGAAGAGACTATCTTGACTTCATTGTATGTTCTTGCCTCCTTTGTCAAATATTAATTGAGCGTATTGGTTGGGACTGATTTCTGGGCTCTCTATTCTATTCCATTGATCTCTATGTCTGTTCTTGTGCCAGTACCAGGCAGTTTTGAGAACAGTGGCTTTGTAATACAGCTTGATATCTGGTATTGAGATCCCACCTACTTTGTTCTTTCTCAGGATCGCTGCAGCTATTCGGGGTTGTTTTTTATTCCAGATGAATTTTTGGAGAGTACGTTCTAGGTCTGTGAAATATGCCATTGGTATTTTAATGTGAAGTGCGTTGAATTTATAGATTGCTTTGGGCAGTATGGACATTTTAATGATGTTGATTCTACCAATCCAAGAACATGGTATGTTCTTCCATCTCTTTATGTCTTCCTCTATCTCTTTTTTCAACGTCCTGTAGTTTTCTGAGAAGAGGTCTTTTACCTCTTTAGTTAAGTTTATTCCTAGGTAGCTTAATTTTTTTGGTGCGATGGTAAATGGGATTGCTTTTTTAGTCTCTCTTTCTGCACATTCACTATTGGTGTATAGAAATGCCATAGATTTCTTGGCGTTAATTTTGTATCCTGCTATATTGCCGAATTCTTTTATTAGGTCTAATAGTTTATTGATGGAGTCTTTAGGGTTTTTTAAGTATAATATCATGTCATCTGCAAATAAGGACAGTTTTACTTCTTCTTTTCCAATTTGGATGCCTTTTATTTCTTCTTCTTGTCTAATTGCAATGGCTAATACTTCCAGTACTATGTTGAACAAGAGTGGTGCAAGTGGGCATCCCTGTCTTGTTCCTGTTCTTAGGGGAAATGGTGTTAGTTTTTGTCCATTGAGTATGATGTTGGCTGTGGGTTTGTCATGTATGGCTTTTATTATGTTGAGGTATGATCCTTCAATTCCCACCTTGCTGAGAGTTTTTATCAAAAATGGGTGTTGAATTTTGTCAAACGCTTTTTCTGCATCAATTGATACGAATATGTGGTTTTTTTCTTTCAATTTGTTTATGTGATGTATCACGTTTATTGATTTGCGGATATTGTACCATCCTTGCATCCCTGGGATAAATCCTACTTGGTCATGGTGTATGATCTTTCTGATGTACTGTTGGATCCGATTTGCTAAGATTTTGTTGAGGATTTTGGCATCTATGTTCATGATGGATATTGGCCTGTAATTCTCTTTCATTGTGTTGTCTTTACCTGGTTTTGGTATTAGGGTGATGCTGGCTTCATAGAATGAGCTTGGAAGTGTTCCTTCCTCTTGGATTTTTTTTAAATATATTTTATTGATTTTTTTACAGAGAGGAAGGGAGAGAGAGAGTTAGAAACATCGATGGGAGAGAAACCTCGATCAGCTGCCTCCTGCACATCTCCCACTGGGGATGTGCCGACAACCCAGGTAAATGCCCTTGACCGGAATTGAACCTGGGACCCTTCAGTCCGCAGGCCGACGCTCTATCCACTGAGCCAAACCGGTTTCGGCTCCTCTTGGATTTTTTGTAGTAGTCTGAGGAGGATAGGTTTTAGTTCTTCCTTGAATGTTTGGTAAAACTCCCCTGTGAAGCCATCTGGTCCTGGGCTTTTGTTTGCTGGAAGCTTTTTGATGACTGCTTCAATTTCTTCCATAGTTATTGGCCTATTGAGATTTTTAGATTCTTCCTGATCAAGTTTTGGAATGTTGTATTTTTCTAGGAATATGTCCATTTCCTCCAGGTTGTCTAGTTTGTTGGAGTAGAGTTGTCCATAGTATTTTTTAACAGTCATTTGTATTTCTGCAGGGTCTGTTGTTATTTCACCTCTATCATTTCTGATTTTGTTGATTTGGGTCCTTTCTCTTTGCTTCTTGGTGAGCTGGCTAGAGGTTTGTCAGTCTTGTTTATCCTTTCAAAGAACCAGCTCTTGGTTTCATTGATTTTCTGTATTGTTTTTTTGGTCTCTATGTCATTTATTTCTGCTCTAATCTTTATTATCTCCTTCCTTCTGCTCACTCTGGGGTTTTCTTGTTGCTCTCTTTCTAATTCTTTGAGCTGTAGATTTAGATGATTTACTACCATTTTTTCTTGTTTGTTGAGATAGGCCTGTAGAGCTATAAACTTCCCTCTCAGGACTGCTTTCATTGCGTCCCAAAGGTTTTGGATTGTTGTGTTTTCATTGTCATTAGTTTCCAGGATGTTTTTAATTTTTTCTTTGATCTCATTGGTAACCCAATCAATATTTAATAACGTGCTATTCAGCTTCCAAGTGTTTGCGTATTTTGAGTTGTTTTTGTTGTAGTTTATTTCTAATATTATGGCCTTGTGGTCTGAGAAGATGCTTGGTATGATTTCAATCTTCTTGAATTTGGGGAGACTTTTTTTGTGACCCACTATGTGGTCTATTTTTGAAGATGTCCCATGAGCACTTGAGAAAGGTGTCCCATGAGCACTTGAGAAGAACGTATATTTTGTGGCTTTGGGGTGAAGTGTCAGGAACAAATTCTTTTTGACAAATGTTTTTAGATATGCTTAATCTGAGAATATTTGCAGAAAAATATTCATGATTTATTAATTTGTGCACTTCGAAAATGTAACCTTTTTAGTAATTTAGTCAATATTATCTGTTATTCTTTTAATGAACCTTTTTCCCCAATCTTTTATTTCAGCTCCAGTGTGCTGCTCTGCTCGTTACAACTTAGCAGTTTTGGCCTTTTTTGGTTTCTTCATTCTGTATGCATTACGTGTGAATCTGAGTGTCGCATTGGTGGATATGGTTGAATCAAATACAACTTTAGCAAATAATAGAACTTCTAAGGAGTGTGCAGAGCATTCTGCTTCCATTAAAGTTATGCATAATCACACAGTAAGTACTATTTTTTTAAAGCAAGCAATCTTAATCTTAAAATATATCTAAGTAAAAAATATTGAAAGGTCTTTCTTCATCCTACAAAAAAATCAAAAACATTTCTTCATGTAAATTCTGAATCACTTTCTTTTGTATTTTCCCAGGAACAGGTTGGACAGTAACTTATAACTAACTTTTGCTATTGTGCTTTAATACTTGTAACATGTGTAATATACCTTGATCTGTTTGAAAAGTTGTCATTTCCTCTATAAACATAACACCCTTGAAGAAAATTTGAAAACCTGTTTGGCATACCAGTGAAGGGGTTCAGAACAGGCCTCTTCAAGATATGCCACTTTGGAATGTAAATTATATTCAGGTGAAGGCAGTTGTGACCCTGTGAGCTTACAAGAAACTTTTATCTCTCCTTTAAAATTTCAAATTAGGGGCCTTGCCCATAATAACAGTTATCACCAGAAATAACTTTTTATGACCTATCTGTAAGGGACGGACAAACTTCTTTTATTTATTGATTGATTTGAGAGAAACATCGACTTGTTGTTTCACTTATTTATGCATTCATTAGTTGAATCTTGTATGTGCCTTGTCTGAGGATTGAAAACTTCTAATTATGGAACATCTGCTTTCATCATTCTGCAGTGACCTTCCTCTCCTCTGAAGCCCAAAGGTTTCTTGCCTCATCCTTAGTTCAGAATGCCCTATATACCCTTGTTTAAACTTTTTGTCTCTGAGCCTCTCATGTATGTGGTGTTTTCATATCTACATATATAACTAAATTTGGTTATTTTCTCTTATTAATCTGTCTTATGTAGATTTAATTATTAGACCAGCCAAAAGAACGTTGAGGGTAAAGGAAAGTTTCTTCCTCCCACACAGCACTGTGAGCAGAATATCTCACAGGCTATTTACTGCTCACCCCGACGCTATTGCAGTAGAAAGTTCTTTGGTCCTCTAACGTGGCCCAGCAAAAACATGGTAAGAATTCTTGCCAAGCCCAACTCCCGGATCTCTACCTATAGAGTTTGGTGGATTAGAATGGTGAGAGTCCTTTTTTCCTTTTCTAAATTTAGGTTAGCAGGAGAAAATATTTTTAAAACTAGTTTCTTGGGCTTAGTGACTCTTGGTTTTTTGGTATGACTGCACATAGGTTTTGTATTCTGATTTTCTTTGTCTCTGGTATTTCTCCTTTCATTTTGTTATATGTTCTGAGAACACAGCTTTAAGACCATTCCATGCTCTCAAGGGAGTTTTCTGTGTCTATCCATTTTCTCCCAGAAATCATGAAAACAGGGCCCCTCATTCTTGTTTTGCACCAGTCAAAGGATGCATATGTATCTGGCAAGCCCTGTGTAGGCTGTGAATCTAACCCCATTAAAAGGAGTAGAGTTGGCCCTGGCCGGGTAGCTCAGTTGGTTAGAGGATTGTCGTAATATGACAAGGTTGCGGGTTTGACCCCCAGTCGAGGCACATACAAGAATCAACCAATGAATGCATAAATAAGTGGAACAACAATCTAGGTTTCTTTCTCTGTTCATATCTCTCTCTCTCTCTCTCTCTCTCTCTCTCTCTCTCTCTCTCTCTCTCTCTCTCTCTCTCCCCAAAATAAACAAATAAATAAGGCATCAGGGAATACATGATTCCCTGTGTTTTAGAATGGCTTTTTCTAATTCTGGGAGTGAATTTTATCTTGTGGAGTTGCATCTTTTTTAAAAAACTGATTTCGGAGAGGAAGGGAGAGGGAGAGTATCAATGATGAGTGAGAACCATTGATCAGCTGCCTCATGCACACCCCCTACTGGGGATCAAGCCCACAACCCGAGCATGTGCCCTCAACCAGAATCAAAACCAGGACCTTTCAGTCTGCAGGCCGCAGCTCTATCCACTGAGCCAAACCTGAGGGCAGGGTTGCATCTTTTTGCACTCTTCTGTGGGGATGTCTCTTGTATCCCCAGTTCTTATTGGTTTGAGTTGCTATTAAGATTCTACTTGTCAAGATCAGATGGTGGATCCTTTGAATTGGAAAAACTTCTAAATTGAAAAGAAAGAGAAAAAAAATTTAGAGAGCTTTCATATTGTTATAATTGCTGGTCATTCAGGTTCGCTTAGTAAGATGGAAGAACATCTCTAGCCGATTTGGCTCAGTAGATAGTGTTGGCCTGTGGAGTGAAGCGCCCCGGGTTCAGTTCCGGTCTAGGGCACATGCTCGGGTGGCAGGCTTGATCCCCAGTTGGGGGGTGCATGCAGGGGGCAGCCAATCAATGATTCTCTCTCATCATTGATGTTTCTTTCTCCCTCTCCCTTCCTCTCTGAAGTCAATATAAAAAATTTTTAAAAGATGGAAGGACAGAAATTAGAAGAAAAATAAAAGTCCACTCGGACCCATTCTTAATTGCCTTCAGATATCTGTAGATACTGTTTTAAAAAAACAAAAAAACAAAACAATGGAAGTACAGTTGTCCTGCGCTTAAGAATAAAAAGGGAAGGAAAAAAATTGGCAAAATCTTACTAAAAGACAACTTAAAATTTTTGTGTCCTAAGAACTCAGCTTGGTAACCATCAGGTTGGAAGCTTTAAAACGTGGTCAAACGAATATGGGCTAAGCTCTTTTTACAGGTAGGGTCCTACCAAACTACTGCCAGCCCTCAAGAAAAGTGTAACCTAATATTACAATGGCAATTGTGCCTAATGTTCCAATTAGATTAGATCACTTAAAAGTGCACTTAAAAGCAAGGATTTCCAAATCAAATAAACACAATGAAATGCCTGTTGTAAAATATTGTAACTGTGAAACAAAGAGAAAACAAACTGAAGTCACAGAACTCGTCCCAGTAGGGTGAAAATCTTTAGGTCAGTGGTTCTCAACCTTGGCTGCACATTAGAATCACCTGGGAATCTTTTTAAAATCCTGATTTCTGGGCCTCATCCTCCGGAAATTCTGTTTCTTTGTTACTAATGTTGTGGCCCCACCCCATAACAAAGAAACAGAATTTCCGGAGGATGAGGCCCAGAAATCAGGATTTTAAAAAGATTCCCAGGTGATTCTAATGTGCAGCCAAGGTTGAGAACCACAGCTTTAGGTGATTATTAAAAAGGGGAGGGAATACATAAAATGGACATAGATGGGGTTAAAACAAAGCTCTTACTATGGTATTACAAAAGGCTGGATGGACCAAAGTGGCCCCGTGTTGGTCCCCCAACATTAAAGGGCCTCAAACAAATCTGTTCTATTTACCCCAGTTTAGAAAAAGGGAAGGAAAAAATTGGCAAAATCTTACTAAAAGACAACTTAAAATTTTTGTGTCCTAAGAACTCAGCTTGGTCAGTGGCAGAGATTACAGTGAAAAACCTGACCAGCAATCATTTGGGGCAGCGGTCAGGCTGGTTAATCAAGTTAGAGATTGAAAACAGGGCAGGGTCTCTTGGCTGGACCCTTCACTGGGGACCTTTTTACACAATTGTGGGTAAATGGTCAGGGAATAGAAAAGAGAAACTTCCAGAACTCCTGACTCAGGCTTCAATTAGATTAAAATAATATAGAATATAGGGATTGATAAGATTATGAAAATTTGAATGTTTAAGCAAGCTTTATGTGAAGTTACTGGGTCTCTTTTACCTGATCTATTACAGAGGTGGACATTGTCTCTCACTGGGAAACATTTCCCCTGCCTACTTTTATAAAATGAACAGCATATAAATTCACCACTCAAGCAATATTAATTAGACATGCTAAAGAAGAAGAAAAAATGTTTCATTGAGTGATTGTTGGAAAGAGCAAATTAGAAATTAAAGAGATAAAAGGTACCTAAAATAAAAGACTGTATGACTGACATTACTCCTTACAGATGATTTTCCTCAGATAGTTTTCACTCCTTGGTCTAAGGCCAAATGAAAAGGCCATAATTAGATAATTCTTAAACTCAGGGAGGATGCCCAAAAGTTTTTGTAAATGGATTACCTCATAAGCCCAGTGAGAGAGGGAAATAAAATTTCACACTGCTCTGACTGATGAATCTCAGAGTGGGGTATGTGGGGGGAGATTAATGGGGGAATTTATATGCATATATGCATAGCCCATAGACACAGACAATAGTGTGTTGAAGGCCTGGGAGGGGTGGGTGCAGGGTGAAGAGGATCAGTGGAAAAAGGGGAGGCATTGTAATATTTTCAACAATAAAGATACATTTACAAAACATAAAAAAAAAAAATTTCACACTGTTCCTTCCTTCCCAAATCCAGACAAATTGATTATTGATCCTCTTTCTCCCAGGGATAGCTATTGCCTGTGTCCTAAGGGCTTGGAGTGGCTTTCTGCTTGCCTGGGACATGCAGACTGTCAGTGTTTTCTTTTGCCTATCAGAGGAAATGACTCTGGAAGGTAATGACTTCTGCATCCTCTTCATTCAGTGGGGAAGGAAGAAACTTTTCCTCTACCCTCACAGTTCTTTCGGCTGGTCTAATAATCAAATACACATGAGACAGAGTAACAAGAGAAAATAACCAAATTTAAAACATCTACTGGTACATGGAACCCCCCATACATGAGAGAGTGAGAGACCTTACACACATGAGAGGTTCAGGGATAGAAAGTTAAAATGAGGTATACAGAGTGTCCCCCCTAAAAATGTATTCACACTTTAACAGCTGATAACAGCTGATAGCTCAATTTTGAAAATGGAATGTATTTAATAAACTGCCTTTATAATTATGCAAAGTGTGAGTATACATTTTGGGGGGATAGCCTATATAAGGCACTCTGACCTAAGTATAAGAGGAGGGGCCCTGGGGGCAGCTTCAAGAGGTCATTACAGAACTATAGGGAGAGAAGATGTTTAGAATTAGAAATTTGCCCTGCCCTATAGATAGGCCATAGTAAGTTATTTTTAGTAATAACTCTTATTATGGGCAAGGCCCCTAGTTCTTTAAGAGAGAGGTAAAAGTTTCTCATAAGCCTGCAACGTCTTAATGTCTTCCGCTCAAAATAATTCACATTGCAAAGTAGCACATTTGGGGAGGCCTGTTCTGAGCCCCTACAAGTCCATGATATTGTTTAATACTGCCAGAAATATTGTCCAAGCTGAAACCTGACAAGACACTTGAAAAGATTTAATAACTTTTTGGCTCAGTGGTTGGAGCCTCGGCCCACGAGCCAAAGGGTCTCAGGTTTGATTCCCGGTCAAGGGCACATACCTGGGTTGCAGGTGTGCTCCCCGCCACTGGTGGGGATGTGTGCAGGAGACAGCCAATCTATGTGTCTCTCTCACATCGATGGTTCTCTCTGCCCCCTCCCCTTACACTCTGAAAAGCAATGAAAAGAATATCATGTGAGGATTAACAAAACAAATTTGGAAAAATTGGAAGCTAAAGATTAAAAGCCTGATGGGAACTTTTAAAAAAGCCTCCTCCCCTAAGCTAAAATAAAGAATATATACCCAGAGGAAAAGAAGAAAATTAGGAAGATGTAGTTGTCACAATTGTATTGTAGTTAACAACACAATTCTTTGGGGAATTGAGAATAGTTGTCATTACCTTACAAATCTGTGAAACCAGAAATGCAACTGTAGAAGTCATTTAAACCCTGTGACTTGGGACCACTGAGAACTAAAACTCCTTTTCCCAAAGTCATTAAGAGCTAAAGTTGGACAACTTGATGTAAGCTTCAGAGAAATCACCACTACAGCTCTTATACGGACAGTCTTTTTGCCTATTGCCGAAAGATCACCAGAGACATTCAAACTTCAAACCAAGAAAATCCATCAAATTGTCACTGCCTGCCTTCAATCCCTTTGAAAAATGCCAGATATCTAGAAATCTTCTTGACTGCCTTCAGAATTCAGAAACTGGGATTATAGTCTGCTCAATCATTAACTATAGTTATTCTTTTGTTTCTATAAGGATACCTCCTAAATACTTGATTGTTTGCACCATAGGCCTAACTTTGGAACTCAGCTGCATCACTGGTTCCTGAAATAAAACTGTTTAATTAAACTGATCTATTTTCAAGACAAAGACTCTTTTACTGAGATATGGAACAATCTATCAACCTAGTTTCTAGAATATAACTTCTCAGGAAGTTTCAAAGGCAGGACTGAAAGGGTTCAGAAGAGGCCACCCCAAGATGTGCCCCTTTGGCATGTGAATTATTTTGAGTTGGAGCCTTGTGAGAAACTTTTACTGTTCCCTTAAAGAATTTTTTTTAAAATATATTTTATTGATTTTTTTACGGAGAGGAAGGGAGAGGGATAGAGAGTTAGAAACATTGATGAGAGAGAAACATCGATCATCTGCCTCTTGCACACCTCCCACTGGGGATATGCCCGCAACCAAGGTACATGCCCTTGACCGGAATCAAGCCTGGGACCCTTCAGTCTGCAGGCCAACGCTCTATCCACTGAGCCAAACCGGTTAGGGCCCCTTAAAGAATTTAAATGGGTGGCCCTGTCCATAATAAGAGTTATTACCAGAAATAACCAGGGCAAACTTCTAATTACTGAGCATGTCTATTCTTATTGTTTTGCAATAATCTTCCTCTCCTCTGAAGCTCCTAAGTGCCTTACCTTATCCTTACTTCAGAAGGTTATATATATACTAGAGGCCCAATGCACAAAATTCGTGTGAGGGGCTCGGCCGTCCAGAAGGATGTCCAGAAGGATGTCTGGTCTAATTAGCATATTATGCTTTTATTATTATAGATCATTTTCCCTTTCTGTTTCTGAACCTCTCATGTATGTGGGATCTCTGACTCCTCATGTACTAGTACGTGGGTTCTCACATAGAGGTAATTAAATTTGTTAATCTGTCTCATGTAGATCTAATTATTAGAAGCTGAAAGAACCTGGGAGGGTAGAAGAAAATTTCTTCTTCCCTCACACCAGAAAATTTGATTGTTTAATGTATTGCTGAATAGTTTTTATGGGTCTATTATTTAATAGCTGTTTTACTTATAAAGCTTCTGTTGTAAGAGAGCTTAGATCATCTAAACTACAGGATGAAAAAATAAGATTAGATCAATTTCTTGGGACATTCTTTTCCAAAATTTATACAAGCCTAAACTAAGTCATTTAAGTCACTTTGCCTGCCTCATATTATAGTGGAATTGATCATTGTGTTTATCATTTGTTCAGAATTGAGTTTTAAACACTTTGAATACAGTCATGTGCCACTTAATGACAGGGATTCATTCTGAGAAATGCATCATTAGGTGATTTTGTCATTGTGTGAATGTTATAGAGTGGCCTTACACCAATCTAGATGTTATAGCCTACTACACACCTAAACTATATGGGATAGCCTATTGCAGTATAGGGAAGGAAAAATAATTTTACCTCTACCCTTAAGGGCTCTTGGCTAGCCAGCCCTGTAATAAAATACAGATTAACAGGAGAAAAACAAACAAAAGTTTAATAGCATGTACACTTCCTTTAAACATGAGAGAGACAGGAAAACTGAGTAAACTGCCAAAATGGCTGAAGCCACTACCTTAAAGATCATCTTCAGCTAAAGACAAAAGATGTTGGGGGTCTAGGGAGTCATTTATTTTCCATCCACTTCTAGAAACTGTCTGTATCATGGTGGCTCACCTACCTTGTAGGAAGTTTGCTTGTTTGTCAGTCTAGTAAAAGGAAAAGCCCAGTACACAAGAGTAAGTTTGTTATGGAGATTTAAGTCATATACTTATTCACTGAGATGAGGTCATCCCCACCTTCCAGATATAGAGAGCAAAACACCCTTACAAATGGAGATTTCTTAGAATCTAAGTGTCCTTTGTTTTATTTTTGTTGACACTATTACAGATGTCTCCCTTCCCCCTCTTTGCCCACCTCCACCCAGTACCCCCCCCCCTTCCCTGGCCTTCATCACACTGTTTGCAAAGATGGGCTATGGATATATGTTTTTTGGCTAATCTCTTCACAGGGTAACTTCTACTTGGTTTTCAGAGCTTCTCCCATATATGCTGTTTAAAATAAAGTTAACCAGCCTAGCATAATCCTTATGCCAAATAGACATATTTGGGGGTAACAAATTCTGTTCCCCTCCAGCTCCTAGGCTATAAACCTATAAAGCATGTTACTGTACGAAATACTGTAGGCAATAGTAACACAATGTGAAGTATTTGTGTGATGTGTTGCACTACAGTGTCACTAGGCAAAAGGAAATTTTCAGCTCCGTTATAATATTATGGTACCACTTGACTATATGTGGCCCCTTATTGACTGAAATGTCATTATGTGGCACGTGACTATATTTTATTTTGCTTATCACACAGGGAGACAATACAGGGAGAAAAGCCTGGTGTCCTTTTTTATGAGTATATTTTCATCCATTTTCAGTGCTCACAAAGGAGCCAGATCACACTTGGGTGAGTCTCCGCTGCCATTTACAAATGAAAGCATTCAAGCAAGGTTTTCTTACCCAAGGAAGCACATGTACAAAAAATCTTTACATTTGACTTAACTAATGTTGCTAAATACATATTTGGGTACATATCACCCACTTTCACCCATGCCAACCTTTGACATATAACTGTATAACTAAAGTCCTAAAATTGTACAGATACACTACAAATTGGTACCATAAACAAGGATAATTAGGGATTTGTTTTGTATCTTTCCCTTTTGCAAATGCTTTTGTTGATCTAGCTACTTATCTTCATCTGCCTTATAAAGAGAAATCATGGAATGGTTCTTGACACCTTGGCTCGGTTATACAGCTATTAAAAATGTCAAATATTCAGATCACTTACTAAATCTTCATTATTACCTTACTATGTGCCGCTACTAATTAAACAACATTTCCTATTCACATGAAGTTTGTGGAACGTTTGTGGCTTGGTTTAAATTCTTGTTCTTTTGTATTGTTCTATATGCTTATTCAAGTGCTTGGTCTGAAATGGGGAGATATTAGTGATCCATATTTATGTATACTAAAATCCAACATTAAGTGAACGCTTAGTATGTGTCAGGCCTTATTTTATGTGCATTTTCATTTATTCTTCCCAGAACATAAATCCAGTAAGTAATAGAGCTAGCCTGGAACCCAGGCCTGGCTTCAAAGCTTGGCTCAGCCATTACAGTAGCCTATTTAGTAGTTTTCTGGATTAAGCCTGTGCCTCTTTTTTGAGCCTTCTTGGTCCTGATCATTCCAAAACCTCTGCAACTCATCCTGTAATCTAGTTTCATAAAATAGTAAGCCTTCTTGAAGTTTTTGTCTTTCAATTATTTTCCATTCACTTCTAGATAAGAAACTGCATGCCTGTGTCATGGTGACTCGCCTACCTTGTAGAAAGTTTGTGTGTTCTTCAGTCTAAAAAAGTGGTTCAGAATTACATTTTTATGTACTTACATGCCAGTAAGATAAAGGAGCTGTTTAATGAAGGTCTTATAAGGTTGGTGTTTTTTTCCTCCCTTCTACTCTTTATAGGGTAAAAGGTACAAATGGGATGCAGAAACTCAAGGATGGATTCTTGGTTCTTTTTTTTATGGCTACATCATCACACAGATTCCTGGAGGATATGTTGCCAGCAAAGTGGGGGGGAAACTGCTGCTAGGATTTGGGATCCTTGGCACTGCTGTCTTCACCCTGTTTACGCCCATTGCTGCAGATATCGGAGTTGGAGCTCTCATTGCACTCAGAGCACTGGAAGGACTAGGAGAGGTAATTTTTTTCTCTCTTCTGGTTTTATTCTTGCTCTATATAGCTTTCTTGTCTTTTTAAAGATACCATTCTTTGGTATGAATATGAACCAAAAACTAATATTGGAAGATAATAGGAATTTATTTTTTAATGAGAAAGATGATTAACTAGAAAATCACCTGAGTGGATTTCCTTTATGGTCAATAAAGTCTCGAGTGGGAGCACCCTGACATTGGAAGCTTTACTGAAAGAGCAGAGAAAACATTTTCCAGGAGACATTCCATTGCTCTCTCTTTTACTTTAGGAGCTAATAAAATAAAACACTATTAAAACAGTTAAGACAGACCTCTGGAACTTTTGCCATAGTTTATCTCTGCTATGTCAATGATTGCACAGACCTAAAACACATTTTACACAATAGATTATTGAATTACCTTTTTACTTTTAAATTTGTTGCTTATTCAAAGAACTTCCTCTATATCATTTGTTCTTTTTTCTGGTCCTTTAACTTAGATAAATTATTTTATTTGTCATTTTATGTAAGTTTCTTTGTTTCTGTGATTCTTCTGTTCTTTCTGTTGCTTTTAGAATTATTATTAATTTTTATGTCTTTTCTCCCTCCCCTACTAAGACTTTTATCATTTTAAAATTTTTTAATTCCTTATCTTTTTTCCTTTCCACTTCTCCTTTGCATTTCGTATTTGTACCTCCATCTTTAAATAAGGATTTCTTTTTGTTTCTTTTAACTTCTACCCTTGAAACCAAGGCATAGGTTAGTTTTCTCTCTCTTAACACTTCTCTGACCCAAGCAAAATAGTGGCCTTTGGATTTGGTGTAGAGCATGAAGTTATTTCAGGTAGTAATATATTATGCTATGTTAGAAAACCACTAACTGGAGTCATAAAAACAGAGTTTGAATAATACCTTCACTGTGAAAATGTTAGGTACATCCTAATGTCTAGGCCTCAATTCCATCATTTTTTTAAAATTGGGACTAAAATACCTGCCCCATATTCAATCACAGCTCAAATGGATAATGATTGCTAGAGTACTTTGGAAATTGCCAAGTACTAATTTAATTTAAGCTTTGATCACTCATCTGAACATTCTTATTTTGTCCTTATCAAATAGAGATGTACTAAATAAATCCCTCTTAACTACAAAATAAAAATTATCCCTGTAATACCAGGTTCCTCTTCTCCTTACTTAAGTAGATTATACTTAATTGTAGCATATTTTCTCTGTTCCAGGTATTGAATCTCCTTGCTGCATGTATTCTCATATTTTAGCACACTGTCTATTGATGCTACTAATTTAGCATTATAGCATATTAATTGTATTACTACTGCTATCTCAAGTGACTATTTTATTTCTGATAGAATTTAATTTGTGTTTATTCTGAGGTTCTTTTGTCTTTCTTTATTCCTCCAATATGTATCACATGTACATCGCCTCATCCATAAAATTAGGCCAGCATCTCATCCCTAGCATCTGATTCACCATAAAATATACCTACATTGTGCCTAGGGTTTTATAATAAAGTTTTCCACAATATAATCTCGGTAGACATTTCTGAATGTTTTATGATTTATTCTATAATGACTCCCCCTCTTGCTCCATGATACAGATTATTGCCTATTTGGAATGCTGCCTAAGTCATTTTTGCTTCTATTAGTCATTTTTGCTTCTATTAGTATTTCTTCTTTGGGAAAGAATTAGCAGAAAGTACAAAGTAATAAAGCATATATTCTTCTCTCCATTAATAATAGCACTAGTACCATTTATTTTTACAACAATCATGCAAGATAGGGAGTATCTGTTTTACATATAAAGAAACTGAAGTTTAAGGAGATTGAGACTACACAAAGACTATACACACTGTAATTGAATGTATTCCCCACCCCCCTGACCTTTTTTTTTTTATCAATTAAAATCAACTTGAATTTCTTCCAGTATCCCAAAGTATTAGCTCAGTATTTTTAAAAGTTATATTGGTGCCCTGTCTGGTTTGGCTCAGTGGATAGAACTTCGGCCTGCGGACTCAAGGGTCCCAGGTTCAATTCCAGTCAAGGGCACATGCCCAGGTTGCAGGCTCGATCCCCAGTAGGGAGCTTGCAGGAGGCAGCCAATCAATGATTCTCTCTCACCATTGATGTTTCTATCTCTTTCTCCCTCTCCCTCTCTGAAATCAACAAAAATATATTTAAAAAATAATTTTAAAAAAGCTATATATGTTGGTAACATTTCCATTTCATTCAGGCCTTTAATAAAGTTAATGAGTAAAATTAACCTTGAGAGGGATCTTTTATATCATCATTCAGTCTGTTCTTTTAGATTTATTACAACCTTTACCTTAGTTCTCAAATCAGTTGATAGAATTCACAAATCTTTGTTCAGATTTTGAAAGTACTTCATATAAGGTATTGTCACTTAACACTATAAAGACATTTCCCTTTATGGAACCTGATTCTGGTTTGATTCTTATCCAGAAATTTCTCTTGCAATAAAATTCAACTGAATTTAAAACATTAGCACAACTACCTTATATTTCATCAGAAATATCCTTTCCTCTCCTCAGGGTGTTACATTTCCGGCCATGCATGCCATGTGGTCTTCTTGGGCTCCCCCTCTTGAAAGAAGCAAGCTTCTTAGCATTTCATATGCAGGTGAGATAACTATTCTTATAAAAATTTTGCTATAATTGATTATGTACATAACAACCTTGGAGAAAAATGCCTGCACACCAGCATCATATAATGTCAGATGCCTCCTTTGGGGGAAAATTAACTTTTGGGGGTATAACTTTATTTTTCATTTTTTTCCTTGGCTCAACTGTATAAAGCAATGTGGCTTAACTAACTAATGTTATTTTCTTCTACCATAATTTATTTTTTAAAATGTTGACTTTCATCGCTTCTCGGCCTTTTGGCTAAGATCAAGTGTAAAATGTTGACTTTCCAGATATCCTATATAATAAAAGGCTAATATGCAAATCAACCGAACGGTGGAACAACTGGTTGCTATGACGTGCACTGACCACCAGGGGGCAGACGCTTAACTCAGGAGCTGCCCCCTGGTGGTCAGTGTGCTCCCATAGGGGTGCACCACTCAGCCAGAAGCCCTGAGCCAGGCTCATGGCTGGTGAGCACAGCGGTGGTGGCAGGAGCCTCTCCCGCCTCTATGGCAGCACTAAGGATATCTGACTGCCAGCTTAGGCCCAGTAAGCCATCAGTCGGATATCCCCCGAGGGCTCCTGGACTGCAAGAGGGTGCAGGCCGGGCTGAGGGGACCCCCCCCCCCGCAAGTGCATGAATTTCATGTACCAGGCCTCTAGCTGGTATAGAAAATGCTATGGGTTTTTTTGTGGGGGGTTTTTATTGTTGTTAATCCTCACCAGAGGACATTTTCTCCATTGATTTTGTTTTTAGAGACAGTGGAATGGAGCGGGGAGACAGAGAGAAACATCTATGTTAGAGAGACACAGCCATTGGTTGCCTCCTGCATGCTCCCCAACCTGTGCTGGGGATTGAGCCTGCAACTGAAGCACATGCCCCTGACCGGTATCCACCTCCAACCCTTCAGTCTGAGGGCCAATGCTCTAATCACTGAGCAAAACCAGCCAGTGTGAGGATGCTATGTTTTTTTCTTAAGTCCTATGGCTGGAAAATTGAAGGCTTATTCTTAAATTGTGATTTCTGATTTTATCGTCTAATGCACATATCATGACTCTCAATCCCTCTCTTCATATATCTTTTTTCTATGCATTTATTTGCCATCATTTTTTATCTATAAGTGAGATAGCATAGGCTTTATATATGAATTATAATTTTACCAGATTACACAAGAATTTGAGCCTTCTTTTAACTGAATTAAATCTTTTTTACCTGACTGCTGTTAAATACAGAAAGGCCTCTCTGTGGTGACTTACAAGCTAAAATATAAAGGGTAAGAATGAACTAGTCATGCAAAGAGCAGAAAAAAGATCATTCCACCCCATCAGAACAGCATGTACAAGGGCTCTCAGGCAGGAAATACATAAGGGTTCAAAGCAATGAAAAACCACTACAAGTGGCTAGAACATAATGAATAAAAGGAATATTACCTAAAAGTTTTGAGAAATAGACAAGAGCCAGATAATATCAGGCCTTATAGGCTATAGGAAAGAATGAGGATTTTCATTTCCAAGATAGAATGCAGAGACATCAGAGGGTTTTATTTTTTGTTTTTGTTTTAGTTTTTTTTTTTCAATCCTCACCCAAGGAAATGTTTTTATTGATTTTGAGAGAGAGAGAAAGGGAAACATCAATCGGTTGACCCAGGGATCAGACCCACAATCTAGGTGTGTGCACTGACCAGGAATTGAACCCACCACCTTTTGGTGTATGGGATGATGCTCTAACCAAATGAGGCACCCAGCTAGGGCATAGATATCAGAGGTTTTTAATCAAAAGAGAGACATAATCCAATTTATATTTTAAGAAGATGATTCTTACAGCTGTATAGAAATTAACATGAGAAATCTGATTATAAGTTCAAGAACAGGTACTATCTGCGGTTCCCCTTCACCAATTGAATACAGTCTAACCTCAAATTATTAGTCAACATTTTTTACACTCTTCACCACTTCATGTCTGAACCATGTCCAGCATAGTCAGTGGTGAACTTGAGGAGGGGTGGTGAAGGATTAAAGAAAACAGACAAGAGAATACAATTGGGGACAGATGGATCACTGTGCCTGGTTGAGGATACAGTGACACAGCCTATAAGCCAAAGCTTTATTTTATAGTCAGGTCACACAAAGCAAAACAAGGACAAGATGTTTACAATGTTCTTGCGAGTTTCAAATCTGCTGCTTTCCTGTTGTTGCCATTCTCTGAACTTTTATCTAGCTTTGTTTTGGCAGCACTTGCTGCACCTCCCGCAGCCCACATCTCTTAGCTACCTCGAACTGTAGGGTCCGACTATAAGGTCAAGTTTACAACTATAGCCTTTGGCTATAACCGTGCTGGGAGGGCTTTGCCCTCCAAGATGGGACTTGTATGTGGCTTTGCCACAAGTCAGTCCAAGGCTTGATCCTGTCCGAACGCTATAGCCACTCTCCACACATGTCAACCAGCCTATGCCCTGGCACATAGTACCTGGCATGGAGGACATATTCAGTAACTATTCGACTTGTTTTTCCAGCCTTTATCTTCTTTTCCTTCAACCAGAGTTCCCAAATCCACTCTCTGCTTTTCTACTTCCTTGACTCATCCTATTACAGTTCCCTCTGTATCTTCTTACCTTGTTTCTATGGGTCTAAATTTTACTCATCTTTTCAAAGCCCACTGCTGCTTCTTATATCTTTTCCTGACCTCTGAAAGTCAGAGGTAATCTGTCTCATATTTGAACTTTCATATTGCTCTGTGACACTTAACACTTTCTAACATCTATATATATACATAAGCCTAAGCAACCAAACGACTGGTTGACTGGTTGCTATGATGCACACTGATCACCATTGGGCAGATGTTCAATGCAGGAGCTGCCCCCTGGAGGTCAGTGCACTCCCAGCCAACCTCCTGTGGCTGGCCAACCTCCCATAGTCCCTCCCCCTGGCCAGCTGGCCTCAATCGGGATTGGGCGAGATGGCCCTGATCACCCCCAATCGCCGACCAGGCCAAGGGACCCCACCCATGCATGAATTTGTGCACCGGGCTACTAGAATAATATTAAGACCACAATTTGAGCCAAGAAACAATATCTGATTATTTTAGCTCCTATCATACCCACTAAGGTGTCTTGTGTATGGCAGTTAAACTTAATTTTCTTTATTTCTCTGAAACAATTGTTTGTAACATATTGTGGACAAATTAGATTATTACAAGTTTCATTCTTATTTCATTAAGTATGCTGCTGTAGGTTATGTTTATCAGCCTTAGAGACCACCTTTGAACCTCAGGTACCTGGATTCCTAACACATGTGACATTTACCCATTCATATTATAATAGGTCTTATATTGATAGATGCCTTCTAATGCAATAGCTACATAGTTGTAACTAATGGAACTACATATTAACATATACATTTTACATATTGTGGATTTTCTGGTAAATGATTCCTTAAGAAAATGGATTGTTTGTATTTACTTGTGACTAATTCAGTTCTTGGAGGGTCTGAATCATTCTTTCTCTTCTCCATTATTTGTTACCCATCTTCTTTAAGCAATAAATGGGTAACAAAGTCTTTGTTCATCTCTTCAAAGTTTACAAAGTCTTTGTTGTTATTCTAGGAGCACAGCTTGGGACAGTAGTTTCTCTCCCTCTTTCTGGAATAATTTGCGTCTATATGGATTGGACTTATGTCTTCTACTTTTTTGGTAAGTTCATTGAAAAATTTAACCTAAATTATAGTGTAACGAATCCAAAATGTAATAGTAGTCTTATAATTGGTTAAAATATATATATTCCAACTCACTGAAGTAATCATCTCCAAAATCACAAAGCTCTAAAACACTGATAACCTATTTTTCAAGTTGATATGGTCAAAATGATCTGGCTGAGTTTTGACCTGATATTAGTGTGGGGATATTTCTCAATAGAAACTGCTGTTGAATCCAAGACTTAAAGCTATACTTACTATCAAAAATTACTATGTTGAATATTATAAAAATGTATATTTTGAAAATTTTCTTCTCAAGCAAGGTAGGAAGCTTTCACTTGTTAGTTTTAATTTTGTCTCAGGGCCTTTTACTTCTCAGTCTCATTAGCATAGTGATACATGTTTTCAATAAATTAGATTGCCACAAAGACATTTTATGCAGGAAATCTAACTGCAATCAAAACAAAAGAAAACCAACACAAAACAAAGCAGATACCTGTGGAAATTTATATTTTAAAAGGTTTGTCAGCTTGCTCTTTCTCTCTCTGGAGCACACCCATGCCTTTTCCCCTCTCTGTCTCTCTGCCTTTCTTTTTCCTAAGCTCCAGGGCCTTCTTTTGTTTTTGTTGGTGTGGGGGTTTTTTTTTTTGGTTTGGTTTTTTTTTTTGGGGGGGGGGGGGTTCTCTTCTTTTTTTTGTTAATAATTCTTTATTCTTGAAAGTATTACATATGTCCTCTTTTTCCCCCATTGACCCCCTCCAGCCAACCCCCATCCTGCTCCCCAGGTCTAGGGCCCTTCTTTTGTCTCTAACTTGTTTCCTGAGCCCACAAAGCTCAGCTGGTTCTATAGCTCACTTCTTCTACCTCTGACTTTCTAAAGAAACTTTTGCAAATAAATAAAAATTAAAGATTTGTCTGGTATACTCTGAAAGGCAGAGTCATATGGTCAAAAGTTGTTCTCTTCAAAATTTATAGGAAATAATACAGATAGCAATTATCCCATTAAAGAATTATGATAGGAACTTGAAATAAAAACTAAACTGAAACCAATATACATTGATTTTATAATTACATACTTTTTTCAACACTGTAAAAACTACTGTTGGTGCATTCTAATTTTATTTCTTATTTTTCTACTTTAAGGTATTGTTGGAATCATTTGGTTTGTTTTATGGATCTGGTTAGTTAGTAATACACCAGAAACGCACAAGACAGTCTCTCACCAGGAAAAGGAATACATTCTTTCATCGTTAAAAAATCAGGTATTGACTTTGGCATATTTTAAAAATAATTTTGAAACTTTTTTTCTTCATAAATAAGATACCAATTGTTTTTGTTTTTTTACCACGTTGCCATCTTAACCAGAAGCCGAAGATCCCAGTTTTTAACAGATATTTTCATTATGCATGCTCTAGGCAAAATGGAACAGGCAAATGAAATAAATGTACAAAGTATTGGTTTGTTTTGCTGGAGGAAATCTAATTCTCTCTAAAATCTATGAAAAAATTAATTTTTAAAGTTATTTTAAACCTTCTAGAGCAGCAGTTTTCAACTTTTTTCATCTTATGGCACACTAATTACCAAAATTCTGTAGCAGATGAAAAAATGTATATATTTTTTGCTAATCTGACCAAAAAAATAGGTATAATTTTGATTCTTTACACCAGATGGCTATTGTTGTGGTGGCTCTTGTCATTTTTTTATAAAATATGTTTTTATTGATTTTAGAGAGAGAAGAAGGGAAAGAGAGAGAGAGAAATATCAAGTGGCTGCTTCCCAAGGATGAGGACCTAGCCCACAACCTGGGCATGTGCCCTGAACAGGAATTGAACCAGTGACCTTTCTTTCAGTGCATGACATGCTGCTCAACCAGTTGAGGCTCACTGGCCTGGGCGGCTGTTGACTTTTTTTAAATTTGACAGTCTAAGGGAAAAGAGGTCAGTGCCCCTGACTAAATAGTCAGATATTGCATGTTTTGAAAATTCTTGTGGCACACTGGTTGAAAATTACTGTTCTAGAGTAATTATCAGGCGAATCTTAAATATGTTTTCTTCTTAATTAGTAGAAAATAAAATGTGTTATTATGAAAGGAATCTTATAGCTACACTAGAGGCCCAGTGCACGAAATTCGTGCACCAGGGGGCAGGATGGTGGGTCCTCCAGCCTGGCCTGTGTGCTCTCACAGTGCAGGAGCCCCGCAATTGATCACCTCAAAGAGGTAGGTCCCACCCACCCATCCGGGGCTCCTCGATGGATTGCTCCAAAGAGGTAGGCCGGAGCCAAGGGACCTGCCTCCGTGCTGTGCATGCAGCATCAAGCCCCCGCCCACCCAATGCTCATGCAGCCTCCTGGTGATCACTCGTTATGGTGTGAGGGCATCACGACCGCATAGGCTTTTAGTAATAGGATTCTAAATGTTAGCTGTTAGAAAACTAGTATGTTTTTATCTGTATTTTAAATGAGTGTGATTTAATGATGATAGCACATTTAATATAAATACCTGTTTGCCCCTCTACAGTAGATCTTTAGAAAAAAACATCTTATTAAAGCTAGATTTCTATCACTTAATCAAACACAGTAGCAAGTCAGAAATAAAAGTCTGTCATAATTTAATATAAGAAATACTCAAGCCATGAAAACAAAATATTTGGCCCTAGTTGCGTTGGCTTAGTGGACCGAAGGGTCCTGAGTTCAATTCTAGTCAAGGGCATATACCTTCAATATAGGCTCCGCCTTGGTCAAGATGCATGCAGGAGGCAACTAATCAATGGGTTTCTCTCACATCAATATTTCTCTGTCTTTCCCTCTCTCTTCCACTCTCTCTAAAAATTAATGGAAAATATCCTTGGGTGAGGATTAAAAATATATATATTTGCCTTTTGGGGAGAATAAAAGATAATCTGAAATCATTAGGAAAAATTAAAATATATATAGTCCTTTCTTAGCTTTATTAATGGCTTCAGAGTCACTTTATTAGTTTAAGAACATAAAATAATTCATTTGAAACTTTTGCCCAATAAGTTACCATTATTGATATTTTCTTTTCTTTTTTTCTTTTTTTGATATTTTCAATGTTTCTAGAAAGTATAGGCAGGTAGAATTTAAACATTTACTCATTTACATTTCTTTTAAGTTTTTAAATTTTGCTACAAATATATCTACAAACTGCTGAACTTTAGAAAAATATGGCATATCTTGTTCTTTGCCAAAGGTCAGCAAAAAATTAGAAGAAATCAGCAATGTAATAAGGAAAGTTACTTTGAGATCTTAGTGTCCTTCATGATGTTAATCAAATGTATCACCCACTTTTTTCCTTGAAGAAACCAATAAAAAGAATTTAATGCCATGTTAACAGGTCTTGCCACATAAAACTTTATATGTTTGTCACGTTTTCTCAGCATTGCTGGGCAACAGCGAGCTTCTATTATTATTTTCATGGACTTATGAAACTTTTTAGTTTTAGATTTTTTTCCAAAGCTTTCTCTACTTGATGTGTGTCTAAATCTGTCCATTATCCAAACCTACGGCTAATTTGTTCTTTCATATGTTTCAGAAAGTAGAATATTCAGAAGCAAGAGGAGTTAGAAGGATTAAGTTTCATAGAACCCCAAACTGCATTCTTAAATCAGATGATATCATAGTTGAAATGTCATAAAATAATGTGTTTCGTGAAACTTCACCTTTAAATCTTGGATCCAAGAGATCTAGATCATCTGCTGTACTTTATTCATCCTTTAAACATTTTTTGACAATTTACAATGTCCTAGTTTCTTTGTCAGGTACTGGGAGCTTAAAAGATAAGAGAAAGAAAATGAACAAGACATGGTTCTTGTGGGATCTGTGATCTCCAGAGGGAGACAGACATGAATGAACAGAATTTCAATATAATGTAGTCTGCATGATGCAGTGCCATAAGATAGACACATAAGCTCTGGCCTGTGTGGCTCAGTTGGTTGGAGCATTGTCCTGTACACCAAAAGGTGGCGTGTTCAATTCCTGGTCAAGGCACATACCCAAGTTACAGTTAGATCCCATAAGCAGGAGGCAACTGGTGGATGTTTCTCTCCCTCCCTCTCTCCCTCTGCCCCCGCTCCCTCCCTTCCTCTCTCTAAAATCAATTACATAAATTAATTAAGTAATGTTTTTAAAAAAAACAGACAGATGCACAGGAAATCTTTGAAACAGAAGGCAGGGCGTCTCAGCCAGCCTGGGACATGTCATAAGTCCTCTGGTATCAGTGCCCCCCGGCCAAAGATCATTACGAACATACCTGTAGTGGAACAGAATTGGGTTTCTTGATTTGTTTTAGTGAGGGAGAAAGCACATCATGAGGAACCATAGGGCATCTCAGTGAGAATTAGGAGCTTGTTATAATTTAGACTTGGATTCATTGACTTTGGGGAGGATTTAAAGAACTGTTTTGGTGTCAGTAGCAATTCTATAATTATCTTAATTTTTTTCTAGAAGGTGGACTAAAGCTGTTAGCCAGTAGAGGAGATTTTTGCTCCTTTTTTGTGGTTCATAGCATTCTTATTTTGTCTGTGTTCAGACATGATTATAGAGTGGTCTTGTTTTTGTCTCATTCCATCATGTTTATAGAATGGCTTTGTTCAAGTTCGATGGTTGAACACCAGGACCTAGTTGTTACAAGCAGGCAAGCTCAGGTGACAATAGCCTGGGGATGCTTTTTTCTTTCTCACAAATAAAAGCTTTATATGATCAGTCTAGAAAGGGAAATTGGAGTCAGCCAGACAGATTGGGGGAAGTGAGAGATGTGCAGGCATTCCAGGCCAAGTATATGGTGCAGCGAAGGCACAGGAGACAGGGTAATATCTCAGGAAGTCAGCAGTTAGGTAGGGCTAAAAGTAAAAAGCAAAGAGCAGCAGAAGATATAGGAGGTAGGCAGAAGTCAGATCAGAGGGTCCCCTATGTCTCACTGAGGAGCTCAGATTTTATCGTGCAGGCACCGGGATGCCATGAATTGTTTGTAAGCTTGGTGACGGAATGAGGCTTGCATTTTAGAGAACTTACACTGACAGCTGTGTGGAGAGAAGACCTGAGCCAGATAGGCGAGGTTCCAGTTAGATGCTTTCTTACTTACTAAGTTCAGAAAAAGTCCATACTTACAGGCAGAAATGTGATTTCATTCTTACAGTTGGTAGATCTTACATTTATGGCAGCATGTATAGTTCTAATTCTGATTTAGAAATTGTTACAAAAAGAACAATAAAATCTTCGGGGAACTCTACAAGTAAACTCCCAAGGCCAGCTCATAACTAGTGAGCTCTATACTTGTGAGTGCTTTAAGATCATCAACATCTCTGTTTTAAAGATCTCTCTTTAATAAATTATAAACAGACATTACCACTTCACCCATAGAGGTTTTCTTTCCTAGAGATCTCATATTGGTTTTTTCTTTTCTTTACTTAATTCTTGAGAACAGCATGTTTTATAACTGTTTTTGCCTTTATACCTTTAAGAAAGAGTATACAATTTGGCAACATTAAGTAAATGGGGGCCTTGGTTTGAACAGTTAGTTGCTATAAATTAAGAGCATCTATTGCATGCAACTTTTTCTAAATCAATTTGTTGTTACTTGCATTTGACAGGAAAACGTGGTTTTTTTGTGAAGTTGCACATAGAAGATACTCAATATATGTTGAATGGCCTTACCCTTCATGTATTCTAGAAAATAAACACATTTTACGACAAATAATTTTTTTGTAGTTATCAGAGCAGTATGTGCCTTGTCTTCCCCCAGTTACTGCAGGGAGCAGGATTCTTGTGATATCCCGAGAAAAGGAATTTTCTGAGACTCACACGGGATGATGAGACATAATAGAAAGCTTTATTTCTATGGAATTATATCCCTGGGTTTCCAAAGTCCCATTTCCTTTAGTCCAGTCATAGAAGTGTAGCTGGGATTTCAATAGAGCTGGAAGCAGAGCCAGTGTCCAGACTTTCCTTTCCATGTTGGAGCAGGTCCAGTCCAGCATCAAGGTAGTTTAGCTTGTGTTTCCCACTGCCGTCTTGCAGTCCATTGCATGTGGGGTCCGCATGGCTGTGGGCCATCCAGGCAAAATAAGGAAGCCAAGAATCACAAGAGTCACGAGCCAAGTGCACCAAGAGTCACAAGGGGAACCAAGCGAGTGAATTTCTTTGTTTAGGGGATTATGTATCCTCCTACTTCCATGCGCTGGCAGTGGCCATGCCCCTTATGTACAACTATCTCAGTGTTCAGATGTAACTGACAAGAAAGCAAATTAGCAATTATATTCCCCATATAAGAGTCCAGACCTCACTGTTTCATCAGAAATTCCATTATCATTCAAGTATCTAAAGAAAATTTGCTGTCAAAATGTTGGCTGGAAAGATGATGTGAGCAATTTAAAATTTTCCTTCCCAGTGTATTTTCATTTATCAGCAGTGGCATTTCAGAATAATGTAGAGCTCTCATGTTTTTGCCAACATGAAGGTTAATGAAGCCATAGAGAATGTGTGTGTGGACACTGTTTGATTGACAAGTCTTCTCTAACAGTAATATTTCAGAATCAATAGCAAGAGAATAATTTCTAGATCTAGAATATCAGAAAAAGCTGTTTTGTACTTCATTAAGGTCTTACCTTAAACCTGTGTCATCCATTACGGTAGTCACAAGCCCATGTGGCTATTAAATTCTTATTTAAACTAACTTAATTAAAAATTTGGTTCCTCTGTTGTGTTAGGCAAAATGCAAGGGCTTAATAGCCACACTGAGAAATGCAGATATAGAACATTTCCATTGTTGTAGAAAATTCTACTAGACAGCACGACCTTAAAACCTTGAAGGATTTTTTTAGTGTCTGCTGGATACGTGGATAGTTTCTCTTAGTAACATTTAAAAAAATCCTCTTTAACTTGAAACATAATGTATAATGTGAAAATGCTGTAAATTGATCTCATAATTCTTATTGGGAGACAAGACTTTTGTTTTGTACCCAGTTTACAAATGAACACGAAGCTGTAATATGTGCATATCCTATTCTTTCCAAACCTCACATAATTACCATTCCTTTTTGTGGAGAGAACATTTAAGATCTGTCTTAGCACCTTTCAAGTATATAATACGGTATTATTAACTTTCGTCACCATGCTGTACATTAGGTTCCCAGAACTTATTCATCTTATAATTAGAAATTTGTACTCTTTGACCGACACTTCCCCCTCAGCCCCTGGCAACTACCATCCCACACGCGTTATATCATACAGTATTTTTCTTTCTCTAATTTTTTCACTTAGCATAACGCCCTCAAGGTCTAGTCATGTTGCAAATGGCAGGATTTCTCTGTGGCTGATTGTCTAAGTCAATATTCTGCACGGGCTCCCGGACCTCAGCCAAAAGGGGCTGGAGCTGGTTCATAACTGCCTTTAGGGTTCATGGCCGGGACCATGATTGGTATTTGTTTTACCCAATGCACAGGTGTGTGAGGCTCCTCCCAGGTCCCTTGGCAAATGGAGCTGGATCCCACAGCTCCCACAAAGGCACTTTTGTCTATGGATGGATGCCAGATGAGTCTAGGACAGTGATGGCGAACCTTTTGAGCTTGGCGTGTCAGCATTTTGAAAAACCCTAACTTAACTCTGGTGCCATGTCACATGTAGAAATTTTTTGATATTTTCAACCATAGTAAAACAAAGACTTATATTTTTGATATTTATTTTATATATTTAAATGTCATTTAACAAAGAGAAATCAACCAAAAAAATGAGTTTGCATGTCACCTCTGACACGCGTGTCATAGGTTCTCCATCACTGGTCTAGGACATCTTATTTGGCTATCTTGCTGATGTCATTCCACTTATAGCTGTTCTTGGTTGGGTGTTTCTCAAAAACATCAGATTATCAAAAATTCAGTTGATATGTATAGGCCGTGAAAGTACGCTAGTATGGCTAAATTTGCTTCATTTGTACAAACAAGATTATGCCTAAATACTGTTGAAATGCTATTATCAGAGCCATATATTCTTCTAAAATAATACTGTTAAGCTCCAGCCAGTGTGGCTCAGCTGGTTGGAGCATCTTCCTGTACACCAAAAGGTGGTGGGTTCTGTTCCTGGTCAGGTTGTGGGTTTGATCCCTGGTTGGGGCATGTATGGGAGGCAACGGATCGATGCTTCTCTTTCTCTCTAAAAAAAAAAATTAAAATAGCCCAGGAGGGGATGGTTCAATTCCCGGTCAGGGCACATGACTGGGTGCAGGCTCAATCCCCAATAGGGGGTGTACAGGGGGCAGCCGATCAATGATTCTCTCTCATCATTGATGTTTCTACCTTTCTCTCCCTCTCCCTTCCTCTCTGAAAACAACAAAAATATATTTTATAAATTAATTAGTTAAAACATCACTGTCACTACATGCAAGTACATGCAGCAGGAATCTTAAAATTATTACATATTTCATACTAAAGTTTCTTTTTCTGGAAGGGGGGGTACATTATTCAGAATATATTTAGTTTCCAGAGATCAGATACATTTAAACATGTACCTTTCAACACAGAAGTGTGATTCATTTCCTTTGTGGGTTTCAAAGCCATATAAAATATATCTATGTTCCAAATTCCTTTAAATTCTGAAATCTCTAGACTGATCTTGTCCTTCCTCTTGTCTCTAACTTTTCAAGCAATAGGGGTGGATGGGGAGGTTGCAGACCTCTTATCTCCATAACTGTGGGTGACTTCTGCCATTCAAAAGGAATGTTTGGAGTTGACATTATCACTCTAATTACATTTCAATTTTTCTTCTAATCTGAAAAATGGACTTTATTACTGTATAATATTTTTAAAGAGTTGGTTTAAAAATCTGTAATTTACTAATCAAGGCTGATAATGTGTTCTAGATGGGATTTTGGCTAATAAGGTACAGATCTAAACATAGCTGTAGCTTATCCTAAATGCCCCTGGTTGTTTGTTTTTTCAGCTTTCTTCACAGAAGTCAGTGCCATGGATACCCATGCTAAAATCCCTGCCACTTTGGGCCATTGTCGTTGCACACTTTTCTTATAACTGGACTTTTTATACCTTGTTGACATTATTGCCTACTTATATGAAGGAGATCCTAAGGTTCAATGTTCAAGAGGTAAGAAAATATAATCTATGCTTCTTATATAAAGTACAGATTTTGAACTGCACACAGAATTTGTTTTTATCCATGAGAAATTCAGTTATTTTTACCTTCCATTTTACTCTAATTACTAAATTTGAAAGACTTCTCTTTTTTACTTCACAGTTGTTCTTTCTTTTTCAGTCAGTGTGTGTAAACTCTTGATTCATGGTATCTTTTGGCTGGAACCCCAGTAACCATAAAGTCTTGCTAATCCCTAGTAACTTGCAGGATATCAGATCTATGTTCCAAATTCCTTTAAACTCTAAAACTTAAAGTGGCAACAACATTCACTTCTACAAAGGATGGTAGCGGGACTGCTGGCAGCTGAGCAAGGAGTTGGAAAGTGCAAGGTTCTTGTGCAGAGGCTACTCTGCAGCATCATTTAGGATTGGAAAAGCTCTAGTTGTAAAGCTGTATAAGAAGGACCTTCCTGAAACTGCCAGTTCCTTTGAACTCATCAGTTGAGGTAATTCCTGTTATCTCTATTTACATTGATGGATTTTGTCTTTAAAGAGATTGAGGAAGAGCCTAAAGAGAAAGAGGCACAGTGTGTAAGGAAAATTGGTGGCATTTTTGCTTTCAAAATTAAGATAAATTAAAGACAAACATAAGAGTTAAAATGATAAAACTCTTAGAAAGTATACATCTCTGTGACCTTGGACTAGGTAAGTTTCTTACATATAACACCGAAATCAAAGTAAAAAACTAGGTAAGTTGTACTTCATCAAAGTTAAAAACTTTTGTGCATCAAAGGACACTATCAAGAATGCAAACCCACTGGAGGGGAGAAAATATTTGCAAGGCACATATCTGATAAGGGTCTAGTACCCGCATTATATAAAGAACCCTTACAACTCAATAATGAAAACACCATTTTTTAAATGAGCCAATGATTTGAATGGACATTTCTCCAAAGATATACAAGTGGCCAATAAGCCCATGTAAAGATGCTCAGCATCATAAACCATTAGGGAAATGTCAATGAAAACCACAACCATATACCACTTCACACCTATTAGAATTAAAAACAAACAGAAAATAACAAGTGTTGAGGATGTAGAGGAAATGAAACCTTCATACACTACTGGTGGGAATGTAAAATGGTGTAGCCACTGTGGAAAAGAGTTCATCAGTTCCTCAAAAAAAATGTAAACGAAGTTATCATATGACCCAGTAATTCCATTCCTAAGTTTATACGAAGAGGATTGAAAACATAGGTCCACACAAATACATTTACACAAATGTTTGTAACAGCATTACTCATACTAACCAAAAAGTGGAAATAACCCAAATGTCCATCAGCTAGTGATTAGATAAACAAAAGGTAGTATATTCATATAATGGAATATCACTCAGCCACAAAGTGAAAGATAGCCCTTGTTGGGGCCCAGGGCAGGCCAACCCAAGATATCCCACAATGGCATATTGATAATTTCTAAGTGGTAAAATCACTTAAGAAGCATATATTCTTTCTGATGTTCATAGCAGCACAATTTATAATAGCTAATATTTGAAAACAGCCCATGTGCCTATCAGTAGATGAGTGGATAAACAAGCTGTGGTACATTTACACCATGGAATACTGTGCAGCAGTAAAAAAGAAGGGTCTCTTACATTTTGAGACAGCATGGAGGGACCTGAAGAGTATTCTGTTAAGTGAAATAAGCCAGTCAGAAAAAGACAAGCATCACATGATCTCACTCATCTGTGGAATCTAATGAACAAAATAAACAGTTGAACAAAACAGATCCAGAGACATGGAAGAAGGGAACAGAAAGGGAAGGCGGAGGTGGGTGGGTGGGTGGGTGGGAAGAGATGGACCAAAAAACGTGTATGCAGATCTAAATATTATTCCACTGAGGTTTGTATTTGAGATTTTCCCGGGAGAACTATGGAAAGAATGAAATATCAATAGCTAGCCAGTAATTACTGCTGTGCACTTAATTGCCTTTATTTTTTTAAAAATATATTTCATTGATTTTTTACAGAGAGAAAGGGAGAGGGATAGAGAGTTAGAAACATCGATGAGAGAGAAACATTGATCAGCTGCCTCCTGCACACCCCCTACTGGGGATGTGTCTGCAACCAAGGTACATGCCCTTGACCGCAATCGAACCCCGGACCCCTCAGTCTGCAGGCCGACACTGTATCCACTGAGCCAAATCAGCTAGGGCTGCCTTTATTTTTTATGGAATTTTTAAAGTTCTATAATGAGAGAATTTAAAATAGGAATCTTTTATCTTGCATTTCATATTTTTAAAGACATTTTCTTTTTTGAATCAAATTTTTTAAAAATTTGAATAGAGTTTGACAGTAATTCTCTACTTAAATAGAAGCTTTTTTATTGAGGTAACATTGATTAGTAACATTATATAAATTTCAGGTATACAATATTATAATTTGATATTTGTATACACTATAGTAAGCTCATCATCAAAAGCCTAGTTTCCATCCGTCATCATATATTTGACCCCCTAAAAGCCTCTTTTTAACATGGATTTTTTTCTTGAGAAACCAATTTATTACATTCATGAAATGGCCTTTCCTTAGGATAAGGCTAGCTTTGTATTTAAAATTATAATCTCATTAATTAAAAATTGTAAAGCTTTTGATCTTGTTATAATCTTGCTTTTTCATGTAATTTTAGTTTCATTAGTTATCCTACCATTTCTTTTTTTCCTAGTTTTTTTCAATTCTAGCGTCCATATTTCTTACAACTCAGTGAGAGCCGGGGCAATATCTATTACCCTATTTTAGATATTAATATTTTGGGATCAATTTTTTAAAATAAATGAATACAAGGAATTTTATCCTTGCACAGAAAGTTGAATAACTATAGAAGATACTCATGGAATGAATAAATGTTGAAGATTTTAGTAGTTTTAGGTTGTTGGGAGTTTTTAACATTGTAGTTTTAGAAAAAAAAATTGGAGCTTTAAGTGGAAAACTTCAGTAACTCTGTGGAATTATCAGCCTTATCCCATTAGGGAACAAGACCAAGATCTGAAAATTCATTTCTCTACTTGCTACAGCTTATTTATCTTTAGGATTCTTCCCCAAGTAACAATAGCTTTAATCCCACTATGGACAAGTCTAAATGGAATAAAATTTAAAGAGGAAATTACACAGCATAATACCAGAAAGAAACAAAAATTTTCAGTTAGAGCCCTAGCTGGTTTGGCTCAGTAGATAGAGCGTCAGCCTGCAGACTGAAGGGTCCCAGGTTCAATTCCAGTTCAAGAGCACATGCCTGGGTTGCAGGCTTGATCCCTGGTGGGAGCTATGCAGGAGGCAGCCAATCATCAATGATTCTCTCTCACCATTGATGGTTGTATCTCTCTCTCACTCTCCCTTCCTCTCTGAAATCAACGAAGATACATGTTTTGTTTTGTTTTTTTTAAATTTCAGTTATAGAAGAACTGGAAGCATACAGCATCTGAATACAGAAAACCAAACTATGATGAAAGAAATATTTTCTTAAGCACTTTAATTTAAAATATTAAATTTTTCTGGTCTGCACCAGGAATGATGCTTAAATGGATTATAAGATTTAATTATTGCTGATAAAATATCTTTCTGCCTTTTTTGTGTTTGTAAACACTAACACGTGTATCCATCTCTCTTAGACTATAAAAACATTTGTATGTGTGTGTGTGTTTGTGTTTTGGTGTTGTTGTTTTTCATTTGGTCTTGGCACCTCAGACTTATGCTGAGGAAAAATGAACGGAAGAAAAATTTCTCTTATTCTGAGTGTGTGTTCTTCATTTTACAGAATTTGTGATGTCCTAAAAAGCTGTCAAGTAATTTCCTAAAAAAATAACACATTTCCATGATTAGTTCTGTTTCATATCTCCTGGTGTTTTCATTTTGTTTAGGTGGTAACTTAAAGCAAGAGGGAAAAGATAGAGTGTCTCTCAATCATAGCCTTTGTCCTCTGCTCAAAGTATGTGCTAATGCACCAGGCACCTGACCTAGATGGTGTTCACTTAAGAATAACTTGTTGAGATATATATTTGACTTATATGTTTTCTTTATGTGTTTTATTTTATAATAAAAATATTTTTAAGATAAAAATAAATGACACTTAAGACAAAAACTTCAGTGGGGAAAATCCATAGGCTAATAGAAAGACTTATCTTCTCTCACTGAAGCTACTGCCCAAGTCCCAAAATAACATTCAAGACTGCCTTGAGCAGATTGGACTATAGTGAGCCCTGGTTCCCTTTGAGACAGGATCTTAGGGACTGCATTGAACTGAATCCCAAAATCCTTCTATAGACCAAACTTATTTACTATCTATAGTAATACCTGGTAATATGCTAATTAGACCAGACATCCTTCCGTATGACCTTCCGGACAAAGCCGGGGCTGTGAGGGAAGCCCAGGTCCCGGGTGCCTACCAGCAGCCGAAGGGAAGCCTGGGTCCTGGGTGCCAGAGGGAAGCCGGGGGACGGAAGACCTACTCTTGCACGAATTTCATGCATTGGGCCTCTAGTACCTATATAAAAATTAAGTTTATTGCTATGGATTTACTTTGTTTTTGAGTGGTGAATGCGTGCGTGCGTGCGTGTGTGTGTATGTATGTATGTGTATGTGTTAGTTCTTTCTCTCATCATAATTAATTCCGTATCTTCTTATTCCTCCCAGAATGGAATTTTATCTGCAGTGCCTTATTTTGGCTGTTGGTTATGTATGATCATGTCTGGTCAAGCTGCTGACCATTTAAGGGCAAAATGGAATTTTTCAACCGTATGTGTTCGAAAATTTTTTAGCCTTATAGGTAAGTGATGTGAATCAGGTTTTGTTTGGGCTCACAATTATTTACTATGTTTACAGTATAAAGCAAGCTACAAATGCTAATATTAGTCATTTATTTTGTTCACATATTAAAATATATTTTAATGCATGTAGTATATTTGTTTATAGAATTATTCCAGGTAGGATAATTCTGTAAACATTCTGGGCACCTACCACTGAAAGTTGCTGTCCTGTTTCACTGCTTACTTACTTCAACTCTCAAGAAGTTATTCCACATCTTTAAGTGAAATAAATCTCTTTAGATTAAAAAAGGGGGGCCTTTCTCTTTTTTTGGCTTTCTGTGGACCTGCTCTCTTCAGTATGGTAGCCACCAGGCAGATGTCTCTATTGTAATTCAGTTGAAACTTAAAAATAAGTTTCTCAGTTGCAGTTTCAGTATATACAAATACAACAATTCTATTCTCACAGAGATAGGATTGTACTGCTGTAGACACAGAAAAAATGGCAGCCCACTCATAAGTCCTCTTCTGTTACTTGTATTCCATGCTTAACTGCCTGTAATAAACTATGTGTATTGTTTGCAGTTGTTAAGACCTATTTGGAGTGTTTTTCTAACTTTATTTAACAGTTTATCATTTAGTTTATTTTCTTTGAATTTTAAATCACACTCTGTATCAGCTATTGCCTCTCTCTGGGACCATATTTTTCATCATTCTCTTCTTGCTCTTTTCTATAACATTGTAGAACTTTAGCTGAGTCTTGGTCACATGTAGATTTAATGGCAATGCATAATAAGACTTTACTTTTACTTTTATATTGGTTGCATTATGCCTATATGTTTTCCACAAATTTTTTTCATGAAACTATTAATTTAAATTGAGTCTCCTAGGCAATACAATGTTTGTACAGTAGGTGGCAGTAATATCCAATCTCAGATTTATACTATATTAAGGTAGAGCAGGCAAATATTAATGCTGGGGCTTCTTTTCTTTTTGTAACCTTTTCACTTCAGGAATGATTGGACCTGCAGTATTCCTGGTAGCTGCTGGATTTATAGGTTGTGATTACTCTTTGGCTGTTGCATTCCTAACCATATCAACAACCCTGGGAGGCTTTTGTTCTTCTGGATTTAGCATCAACCACCTGGATATTGCTCCTTCGTGAGTACTAATAGAAAGATTGGCTGTGATTAAATTATTTTGTAATTGTGGTAAAATATACATAACATAATATTTATCATTTTTAGTGTACAACTCTGTGCCATTAAGTGCATTACCATTGTTGTGCAACCATCACCACAAATCCATCTCCAGAACTTTGTCATCTTCCCAAACGGAAACTCCCTAACCATTAAACACTAATGCCCCATTCCCCTTCCCCTACAGTTCCTGGCAACCACCGTTCCACTTTCTGTCTCTATGAATTTGACTACTCTAGGGATGATTTTAAATTCTTGAAGATGTTTTTAAATTTAAATTTCTAACTACCAACATTTCTGCACACACTGTTTCCATAAAAACATTACATAAAATACATTATAAGTGCTGCTGATCATACTGAGAAAGTACCATCAGTGCTGCATATACCCTTAACAGTGGGGAATCAAGTAGAGAAAACCTGGAACAGTTAGGACCAAGAACCCATTTGAAATAAAAGGTAGCCTAAGCAAAAGCTCCAAGACTGTAAGCTCTGAGAGTGCAGAGGCCAAGTCTGTCTTCTGTACCACAGTAGTACCGGCACCTGGTCCTGCACTGGGCCATAGTGAGTACTCAGTCAAATACAGAATTCTCAATCAACATGCAAAATCCTCCACATTATGGTCCCAACCTATCTTTATAATTTTAGTCCTCCCTCCCTTACCTCATCTTCTACTGATTCTTTGCTGTAACTGAACTAAACTACTTTAATTTTCTAAAAATATCCCCAACACACACACACACACACACACACTTTCCTACCTTTGCCCCTTTGCTCATGGTAATCTATATACCTGGAATGCCCACACTCAACTATGATTTGTCTCTCATCTTATAATTAAATTTAGATAATGTATCCTTGGCCAGAATAACTGGCCTATGACCTTCTCAGGAAATCATATCCAGAGGACTCTAGTGATGTTAATTTTAATCACCCAGTCAAGGTGTTGTCAAGTTTCTCCAATAACTAATTACTTTTTTCCCCTTCAACTGAAAATGCATCTCTGGAGAGATGCTTTGAGATCATACAAACATCCTGCTCCTTATCAAACTCCCCTCACCTCTACCACCTTAGATTTAGTGTCTGTTGATAATCTATGCCAAACCAGGTTTTCTGTGGTGATTTCAAAATGAAAATATTTCAACTCTATCCTCAACATGTATCAGTCGGCACTCTGTTGTAAGGAAGATCTCTCCTTCTCCATTTGTTTATCTATTAATGATCAGTGTGGGCTTAGAGATTTGTAATTTATTTACTGTTATAATCCATTATTGTCCTTATTTATTTTCATGTTCACATTATCTCAGTTTTGGCTAATGGGAATGCTTTTTAGCTGGCTCCTGTGACCTGTTTTCATGCCCCATCATTGTTTTTGGGGGTTTTTTTTGTACTTTCTTATTGATGGAACAACCAGATGTTTTGGCTTCATCTTACACTTTCCCTGACTTGCAATTGAATATTTCTCAAAGGAACCTTGGTTCCTTTTAGCGATGAATGGTATTTAGCAAAGATGATATGCTTTCATTACTAAGTATATTGCCTTTCCTACAAAAACCTTTTTCTTTTTTTAATTTTTTTTAAATATATTTCATTGATTTTTTTATAGAGAGGAAAAGAGAGGGATAGAGAGAAGCATCGATGAGAGAGAAACATCGGTCAGCTGCCTCCTGCACGCCCCCCACTAGGGATGTGCCCGCAACCAAGGTACATGCCCTTGACCAGAATCGAACCCAGGACCCTTGAGTCCACAGGCCGACTCTCTATCCACTGAGCCAAACCAGTTAGGGCTTCTTTTCTTTTTTTAAATATGGAACACTTCACAAATTTGCATCATCCTTGCACAGAGGTCATGCTAATCTTCTCTGTATCATTGCCATTTTAGTATATGTGCTGCAGAAGCAAGCACTATAAAATCTTAATTACTACTTACAAATCACATAAAGCATTAACAACTGTCAAAGATTTATTTACAAATAGAAACAAAAGTCAGCATTTTATCAAATTATTTCTTCCACATCTTTTATATGCTGATTCACCTACTAGGTTTTGTTTTAAACCTTTTCTCACTTTCTTTGGGATTTTGAAAATTTATCCTATAGCCTTCAGAGAATTATAGTTATCAGTATAGACTTGTAAATCTTTTTAGAGTGAATTGTAGTGACATCTTTCTCCACAAAATCAGCAAAAGAAGACAGCTTTAAAGGTATATTACTTTTTTAAAATTGATTTCAAAGAGGAAGGGAGAGGGAGAAAGAAATAGAAACATCAATGATGAAAGAATCATTGATCGGCTGCCTCCTGTATGACATCTACTGGGGATCAAGCCCACAACCTGGGCTTGTGCCCTGACCAGGATTCAAATCGTGACCTCCTGGTTCATAGGTCGACACTCAACCACTGAGTCACACGTGCTGGGCTAAATGTATATTACTTTTAATGTTATACTTTCCTAATTCTAGTAAATGAAATATGAAACTTGTTTAGTTATCTCTTCATTTCTATAACCATAACTTTTAATTAGAGAAGTTAATGGGTTAAATAACTGAGTTTACATATCAACTACATGTATATATATTTAAATAGCTACAAAAAGTAACTGCATAATAGTGAATTCTACAGGATATTATTTAAGTTTATATTAGGAATAAAATTGAGGTTGAAATAGAAAATGTAATATATCCTGAGATTAGGAATAGAAAGGAAATAATACATCTAAATTTATCGCACTAATTTATATCTTGATAATCTAATCACAGTCCTTCAATGGAAGGGTCCTCTCAAGGTTCAGAATTCCAATAAAAGTTAAAGTGCCCAAGTCTAGAGAGCTTATTCTTTTGTGTGACTATGAAGCTGATAATTGCTCATTTGATAGTGGTAACTATTTGTCTTAAACAGTAATATTTTTATTAGTAACTAGAAATTTGTAGGAATAATAATTGCTTCTATACTGACCTCAAAATAGCCACTCATTTTACAGAGAAAATGGTACCTTCGTGGGTCAATTATTTTCATAGTTTTCCATATAATTAAAATTGACTTAAACTTTTAGAATAAGAAACTAATAGTTTCTTATCTGAATCCTTTCCTATAGTTGAATTTGGATTTATACTGTCAGAATCTGTATTTCATACCCTTAATAAAGTCTCACTTGTGAGTAAAGTACAATTTTTAAGTTGAGCATCTGAGAGAGAAAAGCTAAAATAAAGGTTATGTTGCAGAAATTACTGCATTATGGTGGTGGTGGGGAGACATTACTTACAATCTTTGCAGTGTTTAAATTTTGAATTTCAGATTTATCCTTGTATAGTTTTATATGATTTTTATTTTTAAAAAGCTAGAAGTTTACATTGATCTGGTTAAATATAAAGCATTTTGTCTTTCTAATATGAATATAGTGGCTGAATGACATTTTTAAATGCATAAGGGTCTAACAATCAGAATAATAAAAATATTACACTGTATGTGGAAAGTCTATTGTGATAAATAAAAACCGCTTTGAAGATATCTCTATCCAGTCTAGCAATGTAAACATTTTCACATCCCAAGATTGGTCATGCATGAAAGTTTTATTTTACAGTGCCTGTCACATAGAGTATGCTCAGTAAATATTTGTTGAATGAGTGACTTTCTGGTTTTAATCATTGGACTAAATGTCAGATGTTGAAAGTATTTACAATACAGCAGAAACTTTTGTCAAAAAGAAAACATTTAAATAGAGGGAAGAATTTTGTAAACCTTATAAGCTAGGAAATTTTTATTTAGTATACATATGGGTCAGTTAAGAATTGAAAGAGTTTAACATAAAAATGAAAGAAAAAAAGAATACTTGAAAAGCGAATTAATTTTAAAAAATTCTTTTTTTCTAATATATCTTATTGATTTTTTACAGAGAGGAAGGGAGAGGGATAGAGAGTTAGAAACATTGATGAGAGAGAAACATCGATCAGCTGCCTCCTGCACACCCCCCACTGGGGATGTGCCCACAACTAAGGTACATGCCCTTGACCAGAATCTAACCTGGGACCCTTCAGCCCACAGGCCAACGCTCTATCCACTGAGCCAAACTGGTTAGGGCCAAAAAATTCTTCTATAAGTTTAGTGGTAATTTGAAAGATCTGATACACACATAACTGAAATAATAAAGAACCCCTTGAAGTTGAAGGACTAAAGGCATAAGAAGCCATTTCTGTGGAAGAGAGGATGGAAAGAAGTTGACGTGCCTAAATAAATGCTGTACAGTGACTTGAGGCATGTATTTGGATTTACAAATTAGAACCTAAATCTGATTACCCAAAAAAGAATTCGAGGAAATAGCAAATAATTAAAGGACTAAGATATATTTCTCTATGCTACTGACTAAAAAGAAATCTAGAAATTATCTCACTTGAAATAAGTTAAACAAATAACATTGTCTAACTATGTGATTTATCCTATCTAATAGAGGGAATATGCTAATTGACCCTCATACCATCACAAAGATGGCAGCGCCCACCGCCAATAAGGCCAATAAGGAGGGAATATGCTAATTGACTGCCCCACCCTCAAAGATGGCAGTGCCCACAGCCAATAAGGAGGGAATATACTAATTGACTGTCCCACCCTCAAAGATGGTAGTGCCCACAGCCAATAAGGAGAGAATATGCTAATTGGCTGCCATGCCCTCAAAGATGGTGGCGCCCACAGCCACAAGATAGCTGGCAAGGGAGGGCAGTTGGGGGTGACTGGGCTGGCAGGGGTGGGGGGGGCAGTTGGGGGCAATCGGGTCTGCAGGGGAGCAGTTAGGCATCGATCAGGCTGGCAGGAGAGTGGTTAGGGAGTGATCAGACTGGCAGGCAGAAGCGGTTAGGGGCAATCAGGCAGGCAGGCAGGTGAGCGGTTGGGAGCCAGCAGTCCCGGATTGTGAGAGGGATGTCAGACTGCCAGTTTAGGCCCGATCCCTGTGGCAGTCTGACATCCCCCAAGGGGTCCCAGATTGGAGAGGGTGCAGGCTGGACTGAGAGACACCCCCCCCCCCCCGTGCACAAATTTCGTGCACCGGGCCTCTAGTAGAATTATATAAAGTTAGAACTAGGAAGGCTTTAGGGCAGTGGTTCTCAACCTTCCTAATGCCGTGACCCTTTAATACAGTTCCTCATGTTGTGGTGACCCCCAATTTCATTGTTACAAATTGAATATAATCAAAGCATGGTGATTAATCACAAAAACAATATGTAATTATATATGTGTTTTCCGATGGTCTTAGGTGACCCCTGTGAAAGGGTCGTTCGACCCCCAAAGGGGTCGAGAAACACAGGTTGAGAACCACTGCTTTAGGGTAATCTCATTTCTTACTACTCAAAGTATGGTCCTTAAAACCTGCATTTTAAGATCCTCAGGTGATTCTTGTTCACATTCATGTGTGAGGCCCTGGTCTAGTCCAGGCCTCTCACTCATACAACAGGCATGTATTATTTATAACATTATACAGAACTATATATTTAGCACTCTACATGACTCTACAAAAGATAAAACCTAGGTCCTCCTTGCTAGAAGATTAGTCTATTTGAAGAAAGAAACAACAAAAAGAAATAATTGTAATATATTATAATAACGCTTGGTTGAGTATCAGATGCCTGCCAAGTGCCAGCCATAACAGACACAGTCCTGGCCTGTGGAACTTTTAGTCTGGAGTGATAGACATGAATTACACAAATGAAAACCAGCTTTTGGAGGGGCGGGAAATAAGGGAATATAATAAGGGGATATAATGTAGTTCAGGGAATAAGAGAAGGTCTCAGGAAGTGATCTTTAAGCTAAAGACTAACGAGGAGCCCAGCTGCTTTTGCTCAGTGGTTGAGCATTGATCTATGAACCAGGAGGTCACTGTTCAATTCCAGGTCAGGGCACATGCCCGGGTTGCAGACTTGATTCCCAGTGGGGGGCATGCAGGAGGCAGCCAATCAATGTTTCTCTCTCCTCATTGATATTTCTATCTATTTCTCCCTTCCCCTCTCTGAAATCAATAAAAACATATTTTTAAAAAACACAAGAAAGCAAGAAAATATAACCATCATAGATGTGCTTGGCAATATAGGCAAAATAGTTAATAAAGTTAACTTTAAAAGAATAAGAAGTTAGCCACGTAAAAAGGAAGTGGTATTCTTTTTTTTTTAATATTTTATTGAATTTTTACAGAGAGAAAGGGAGAGAGATAGAGAGCTAGAAACATCGATGAGAGAGAAACATCAATCAGCTGCCTCCTGCACATCCCCCACTGGGGATGTGCCCGCAACCCAGGTACATGCCCTTGACCGGAATCGAACCCGGACCCTTCAGTCCGCAGGCTGACGCTCTATCCACTGAGCCAAACCGGTTTCGGCGGAAGTGGTATTCTTGACAAAAGAATTTATACGAGAGGAACAAGAAATTGTGCATGTCTTAGCCTGGTTGGACTGCCATAACTAAATACCACAGGGTAGGTGGCCTAAACAACAGCAATTTATTTCTAGCACATAGTTCTAGAGCAGGGGTGGGCAAACTTTTTGACTCGAGGGCCACAATGGGTTCTTAAACTGGACCGGAGGGCCAGAACAAAAGCATGGATGGAGTGTTTGTGTGAACTAATATAAATTCAAAGTAAACATCATTACATAAAAGGGTACGGTCTTTTTTTTTTTTTTTTTAGTTTTATTCATTTCAAACGGGCCGGATCCGGCCCATGGGCCATAGTTTGCCCACGGCTCTTCTAGAGGCTAGAAGTCCAAGATTAAGGTGCCCACATGGTTGGTTTCTAGTGAGAACTCTCTACCTGGTTTGCAGAAGGTCTGCCTATTGCTTCTTGCTTACATGGCCTTTCCTAGGTGTGTGCATATATGCAGAGAGAGACTCTGGTGTCTCTCACTCGTCTTACAAGGGTACCAACTCTACTGGATTAGGGCCTCCATCCTTATGACCTCATTTAACCTGTATGAACTCCTAAAGACCCTGTCAAACAAACATTTAATCCATAGCAGTCTGTTTTATTAACTAAGGGAAGTCTGTTTGTGGCTGAGATGTAGAGAAGACAGACGAGCCTGAAGTAATAAGCATTTTACATTGTATCCAGAGAAAGTAGGAAATAACATTTTCTGTATTTTAAGATCACTCTTGTGTGGACAAGAGTACAAGTAGAAGAAACCAATTAGGAAGCTATTGTAATAACCCAGATAAGAGGTGATGAGTATAATAGGAAATATAAAGATATAGATATACTTGAGATACTTTGTAAATACAACAGGTGGGGCTTGACATCTGTTAGACCTGAAGAATCAGGAAGATATCAAAGATGATTATTTCTAGATATTTTGTATGGGCACCTGGGTAGATGTGCCATTTACTGAATTGGGATGGCTGAAGGAGGAAAACTCTTGGGAAAAGGTAAGAAGTTCAGACATGTTAAGTTTTATATATTTTTGAAAACATATAGAAAATAGTAGTTGTACTAGTGGAACTCAGAAAAGAAGTCTGGTTGGAAATGAAAATTAGGGAATAGTAATCCACAAATAGAGTATTTAAAGACAAGGATTGCCTGGGGAGAGAGGGTGGAATGACAAGCGATCCTAGGACTGGATCTTGACAAACATTTACAGACCAGAAAGAGGGGAAATAACCAGAAAATAAAATTTAAAAAGGAACCACCAGAGAGATAGAGGAAAATCAAGAATATGGTGTCAAAGAAACCAGGACTATCCAGTCTTCAAGAATGAGAGCTGGATGACAGATAAAGATTTAGGAGTCATCAATGTATGAGTAGTAGATGAAGCCATGGGATTGGATAAAATTACTCAGCAAACTGATGAGAATCTTGGGAATCCATTAAGTGAAACAAGAGCTTGATGCAAAGATAATTGATAAGAAGCAACAAGAGAAGAAGGAAAATAAGTAGAGGTTGGGATCCCCAGAGGGAGGGCTTGATCAGCAGTGTCAGGTGCAGCACTAGGTTGAAAAATCTTAACTGTTAGTCTTTCGTTATTCTTTGATTTCTCTGTGATATAGGAGTCACTAAGAAAGGTGATAGGCAGAATAAAAGACTTGAGAGTAATAAAGGTTCGAAATAGCTACTGAGAAAAATAGTCACTAAGAACTCAAAGGGATTTTTGGCATTGGTGAGGATCTGCTGAAATTGGAGATTAATTTTGTACTCTCGTTGTTGTACTAAATTATTTCTTTCTATGGCATTCAGCAGCCCATGTGTAGGATTGAAAATGTGCTGTTGTATTGATCTAGGCTTGAGATTTTAATGAGCTTTGGGTTGATGAACAGTCAAAAAGGGATATGGGAATTGAGAGTTGGGCACAGAAGAGATTTAGGCTGTGTTATCTCTTAGTTACTTTTAGTTAAAGTAAGAGAAATCCCAATTCAAGCTGGCTAAACAGCATACTCTATTGATTCACTTTAGTGGAAAATCCAAAGACTTCAGGCAAGAGGTGATCTCCAGCTGTCTACTAATATTCTTTTCCACTCCCTACCCTGCCTTTCATGATAGGTTTATCCTAAGACTGGATCTGCATGTAAATTCACACAAATGAAATGATTGCCAATAACAACTAGAATTACATTCACATCAAGCAAGTAAGAAAAAGGATTTGTTCCTTTCCCACCCATGGAAATAAGGGGTTGGGAGAGGGCTTCATTTTGATTGAACCAAACTGCATCACATATGCACCAGTAAACCAATCCCTATGGTCAAGGGAATACCATTTTACTTTAGGACAATCAACACCCACCCCTAAAGTTAGAGGTGAAGGGGTCAAAGCCCCTCAAACCTCATGGGAATGGATGCTGAGGAAGCCATTAGTAACATATATAAAGGACTCACTCTGAAGATGAAGCAACTCGGGCACAGAGGAGTCATTGACTTTTAAAGTCACAGCTAGTAAATGGTGGGCTTTGAATCAGATCTTCCACCTCCATAATCCAAGCATCTTTCTGGTACATTAAGTAGCCTTTCAGTTACTTATTTGGATGATCCTAAAAATTGGTCATTGTAGAGGAATTAGAAGTTATTTTGAGAACTCAGAATAAAGAACTCATTGCAGGGAACAGACACATACTCTGGTTGCCTCAGTTAATGTGAGTTTGTTAAAGATGAAAGTGGATGCTGGAAAAACAAATGTGCATGGTACCTACCTTCTAATAGTGAGGATTAAATAGAGCACACAGACACTCACACATAACACTTAGCTCATAATGTAATAAGTGTGTTTGCACATGATTTAATAAACAACTATTATTTTATGTCAAACTTTGAGTCCAGTGCTGTGACCAGGGTCACAAATCAATCCCCATAAAATATTAAAAGGATGATTAATGAACTCCTAGAAAAGAAAATATTGATCACTAAGGAGCCGCCATTGGATTACTAAGAGCCAAAATAACAAAATAGTCTAATATCTCAGTGTCATATTAGTTTCATATATAGAGGAAATAGTATTTGGTATAGCAGGATTTCAACAAGATCTCCCAATGTATCCTTTTGGACAGGATGGGAAGAAATGCACAAGACATACAGTTATGTAGATTTGCAATTATGAAATTTTAGTATCATAGCTAGCTGATTAATATATCCAGTCATTTAACAAACACTGTGCCAGGCACTGTATCAAATATTGAAGACACAAATATGAAAGTAATGGTCCCTGCTTGCATCTATAAGCATATGCAGGCTTGGAGGGCAATAAGGTCATGTCCTGAAGCATATACTGATACTACTTGTAGGTAGGGCCCTGAAACTGGGCTCCAAGCATTAGCTGAGTGGTTGAACTCTACAATTTTTTTTCAATATATATTTTTATTGATTTCAAAGAGGAAGGGAGAGAGAGATAGAAACATCAATGATGAGAGAGAATCATTGATTGGCTGCCTCCTGCATGTCCCACACTGGGATGGAGCCTGCAACTGGGCATATGCCCCGGACCTGAAATCTATCCATGACCTTCTGGGTCATAGTCAATGCTCAACCACTGAGCCACACTGGCTGGGCCAACTCTACATCTTAAAGACCCTGGTCCAGCCCTAACATTTTGTGAGTCTTATAGGTTCAAAAAAGACATTTATCTATATATCTGCAACACTAAACCATTTAGTGGCATGAATGGTGCCAGCAAATAGTCCTAAAAGTTAGGAGAATGGTAAGTGCCTGTAGACCTCAGGTAATGAAGAAAGTTGTACGTTCTCTAAGCTGATGGAGGCACCAGATTTATGGCTGTGATCAACATATGTATATATGTATGTATATGTGAACAACATATGTAACTTTTAAAATTATGCAGCTGTACAACTGTAAATTAATCTAATCAAAGGCAAAATTATTTCTCTCCATTGCATTTTGATTCAACTCTTCAGATGAGCTTTTGGTTTCTGTTTTCCTACTAGAATTTCTTTGTTCAAAGCATACTAGCTGTTTCTAGTTCCCTGTGTCTTGGTTAACTGAGGCATTCCGTGTCTTATAACCATGTTGTTGCATAGTTGCTTTTTGTCTTGGTAATCACTGAGTCCCCACACAGTGGATAGCACTGCAGGTTAGAGCAACACTTGAGTACCACTGACGAATAAGCATTCAGCACTGAGGCTTGTAAAAAATTAAGCATGGGAAAATTGGTCTTATAGATTGAACTCAGTAATGGCTACATTTTTAACAAGGCAACATTAGAAATTATAACATTAAAATATTAAGTACTGATTTAGAATCAGACAAATTGGGTAACATATTAGTCTTTCTTCATATATAGAATGAAGATAATCCTCATGGAGTTGAGTTTACTATTCAAATGAGATTATATCTATATGTGTGTGTGTGTGTGTATGTGTATGTGTATAGCCTATCTAATAAAAGATAAACATGGTAATTAGCCGTATGTCCGCTACCCTTCCCATTGGCTAATCAGGGTGATATGCAAATTAACTGCCATCCAAGATGGCGGCCGGCAGCCAGGCAGCTTGAAGCAAACATGAGGCTTGCTTGCTTCAGTGACAGAGGACTCCAAGGTTCCCCGCCTGCCTTGCCGGCCTCTGAGCTTGCAGTTTGAAACATTGTTACAATTATAGAATCTAAACAAACTCCAGAAACCTGCTTTCAGCCAACCCAGATCTCAGAGCTGGAGTTGAAACAGTGCATCGATTATAGAACCCAAACAAACCAGATACCTGCTTTCAGCAGCAGAGGCCTCAGAGCTGGATCCAGAGCTCAAGCTGGCCCAGAATAAACAAAAAAAGAAAAAAAGGAGCAGTTGGGAGCTTCAGTCACCCGCGAGCTTGAAACAGCCCTCAGCCCCTCACCCAAACTGGCCAGGCACCCCAGTGGGGACCCCCCACCCTGATCCAGGACACCCTTCAGGGCAAACCAGCCAGCCCCCACCCATGCACCAGGCCTCTATCCTATATAGTAAAAGGGTAATATGCCTCCCAGCACCGGGATCAGCGGAGCCGAGAGGCCTCCCAGCACCAGGATCAGCGTGACAGGGGGCAGCGCCCAAACCCCCTGATCACCCTGTGGCTCTGTGTGTGACAGGGGGCGGGGCCACAACCTCCCTATCCGTCCTGCTCTGTTCGTGACAGGGAAAGGCGCCCCAACCCCCTGATCAGCCCTGCTCTGTGCCTGATAGGGGGGAGCTCCCCAACTCCCTGATCGCCCTGCGGCTCTGTGTGTGACAGGGTGCGGCGCCCCAACCCCCTGATTGGCCCTGCTCTGTGTGTGACAAGGTGCGGCGCCCCAACCCCTCCCCCCACGGGCCCTGCTCTGTGTGTGATGGGGTAGAGCCATAACCTCCCCATCGGCCCAGCCCTGAATGTGACAGTGGTGGCGCCCCAACCCCCTGATCTGCCCTGCTCTGTGTGTGACGGGGCGGTGGCCCAACTCCCCTATCGGCCCTACTCTGTGAGTGTCAGGGGGGAGCTCCTCAACCCCCTGATCGGCCCTGCTGTGTGTGTGACAGGTGGGAGCTCCCCAACCCCCTGATGGGCCCTGCTCTGTGCGTGACAGGGTATGGAGCCCCAACCCCCCTGATGGGCCCTGCTCTGTGCGTGACAAGGGGCGGCGCCCCAACCCCCTGATTGGCCCTGCTCTGCGCGTGACAGGGTACGGAGCCCCAACCCCCCTGATGGGTCCTGCTCTGTGAGTGACAGGGGGCAGCGCTCCAACCCCCTGATTGGCCCTGCTCTGTGCGTGACAGGGAGTGGCGCCGCAACCTCCCCATCGACCCTGCCTTGAGTGTGACGGGGGGCGGTTCCCCAACCCCCCAATAGGCCCTACCCTGAGCATAGCTGAGGGTGGCATCGCAACCTCCCAATCCGCCCTGGTCTGTGCATGACAGGGGGCGGCGCCCCAACTCCCCAATCGGCCCTGCTCTGAGCCCGACCAGGGGCTGCACCTAGGGATTGGGCCTGCCCTCTGCCACCCGGGAGCAGGCCTAAGCCAGCAGGTCGTTATCTCCCGAGGGGTCCCAGACTGCAAGAGGGCACAGGCCGGGCTGAGGGACCCTCCCCTCCCCCCCGAGTGCACAAAAAATTTTTGTGCACCGGGCCTCTAATATATATATCTCCTATATAATAAAAGGGTAATATGCAAATTGACCCTAACAGCAGAACTACTGGGAATGACTGGTCACTATGACACACACTGACCACCAGGGGGCAGACACTAATATAGGAGATGCCCCCTGGTAGTCAATGCGCTCCCACAGGGGGAGTCCGCTCAGCCACAAGCCAGACTGATGGCTGCCAGTACAGCGGTGGTGGTGGGAGCCTCTCCCGCCTCCTCAGCAGCGCTAAGGATGTCCGACTGCAGCTTAGGTCTGCTCCCCGCTGGCAAGTGGACATCCCCCGAGAGCTGCCAGGCTGCCAGAGGGATGTCTGACTGCCAGCTTAGGCCCATTCCCCCAGGGAGTGGGCCTAAACCAGCAGGTGGTCATCCCCCGAGGGGTCCCAGACTGTGAGAGGGCACAGGCCGGGCTGAGGGACCCCCCCCCCGAATGCACAAATTTTTGTGCTCCGGGCCTCTAGTATATATATATAGTATATACACACACACACACACACACACACACACACACATATATATACACACACATATATATATACACACAAATACATATACACATATAGATATAAATTTAGAACCATGCCTGACATAAGGTTTTTCAATAAACAGTGTTCCTATTGACATATAAATATGCACATGGTATTTTCTAAGCCTTTTCTTCTATAGACTGAAATAGGGATTTTCTATGGATGGTTTTGTTGCCCGGATTCAAGGGAATTGGGTAGGTTTTTAACTATTAATGCCACAGAATTCTAGTACTCCAATAGCAAAAAATCCAGACTGAGTCCATGCACCATGTTTTTTCCAATCACTCATCAACCTTTCATGGCCCTTCCTGGCCTAGTGTAATATAAATACTTGAATGAGCTTCTTGGTGCTGACATTTAGAATTTCACAACATTCATCTGCACTTAATATCTGTCACTGAAAAGATCTGGCAGCACTGCTGTCAGTTCCTCCTACTGCCAAGGTGTTAATGGTTTTTTTAAAAAAGACAGGTTCTGCCAAGCTTGGTTAATTTAAGATACACTCCCTAAAGGGCATAAGCCAAGAAAAGTCCGTGCCACATGGTTTTGTCATTGTATTCTGTATGCATGAGTTTTGAACATAAAAATTTATGATGTTCATAGATAACTGAATTAGGTTCAGGATTTTTTTTTTTTATTCAGGCACTGTATTAGTCAGCTCAGGCAACCATACAAAAATGGACTAGGTACCTGAAAAACAAGACTTTATTTTTTCATACTTCTAGAAGCTGGAAGTCTGAGATTGTAGTGCCAGCATGACCAGGTTCTGGTGAGGACTCTTCCTTCTCCCTGTGTCTGCACATGGCCTTTCCGCGATACTTCCTCAACAAAGATCAAGAGAGCATCTCTCTCTTTCCTATTCTTATAAGACCCAGGGCACATTTTCCTCTTCATTTGGGGACGTGTGGGAGACAACTAATCAATGTGTGTCTCTCACATCAGTGTTTCTCTCTCCCTCTCTTCTCCTCTCTCCTTTCCATTCTCTCTAAAAATTAATAGGCCCTAGTTGGTTTGGCTCAGTGGATAGAGCATTAGCCTGTGGACTAAAGGATCCCGGGTTCAATTCCAGTAAGGGGGCACATGCCCAGGTTGCTAGCTTTATCCCAGCAGGGGATGTGCAGGAGGCAGCCAATCAATGATTCTCTCTCATCATTGATTTTACTATCTCTTCCTCTCTAAAATCAATTTAAAATATATTTTTAAAAGATCAGTAAGAAAAATATCTTCAGGTGAGGATTAACCAAAAAATTTAAATAAAAAGAGGAGAGGAATTTTAGGTCAGTAGCCTACAGCCGAGGAATTGAGAATCCTAAGCCCTAATAGAAATAGTATTATACCACTTTAAGGTTCTGTAGACTAGCCCTGGCTGGGAAGCTCAGTTAGTTAGAACATTCTCCCAACGCCAAGGTTGTGGGTTTTATCTCTGGTCAGGGCACATACAAGAATCACCCAATGAATGCATCAATAAGTGGAACAATAAGTCAATATGTCTTTCTCTCTCTCTTTCTCTCTTTTTCTCTCAATCAATCAATAAAATATATTTTTAAAGATTATACATACTAATAATCATCAAACTTCCTTAATTTGACTGGAATTTTATAATAACCTTGAATATCATAAAAATTAAAAGGTCTAATTGGACTTTTCTTATATGTAGGTGATTTTTATGACAAATAAATGCCATTTACTTGATTAATTTTTCTTTTAAAAAAATACTTTGATTAAATTCAGAGAGGAAGGGAGAGGGAAAGAGAAATAGAAGCATCAATAATGAGAATCATCCATCAGCTGCTTTCTGCACACACCCCCTCCTCCCACTGGGGATGGAGCCCACAACCCTGGCATGTGCCCTAACCGGGAATTAAACTATGACCTCCTGGTTCATAGGTCGATGCTCAACCACTGAGCCACACCAGCTGGGCTCGTTAACTCATTTTTAACTACACCACCACCTTTAAGTTTTCTTGCTAAAAATATCAGACCCAAATCTAATAAACCCTCTAGGATCTAGTCTAGATACTACCAGTGTGCAGGGGACATAATATTATGTTAAGTGATACCTTAGGGAAGCAATCTACAAAATCCAGAAAGTAGGACTATCTACAGGATAAAATCCTAGTTCCTTCAGTTAGAGAGAGAACAATGAAAAAGGAATGAACTACTGATCCACACAACTTGGAATGATGCTCAGCAACCCTAGTATGTAACTTAAAAGGTGGGATACAATATGATTCCATTTATAAGAAATTTCTGCTTAGGAATTGTCACCCTTTGGAGTTGATGCCCAAGTTGGGTGCCAGTCTCTGTGGGACTAAGCTCCAGCAGTCAGTGCAGCCAGAGCCCCATGGATCCATGCAAGGGGCCTCGAACAGCTGTGGGTCATGTGCACCGTCTCTGTGTATTGGATGAGCACATATGTTGTACTGGCCACTGGAAATAATAAAGGGGAGTAAACCATGAGTTTGCAGTGAGACTAGCGTCGGAATTAGCAAACATGAATTAGAGAACAGAGCCTCTTAAAACACATAGTACCAGCTTTAAAAGCATTAAAGATTCTGAAAAGACAGAGCTCAGTATGAGCTGAACTGGACAGAAAAAGCTTCATGGAACAGGTGCCAAGCAAGTGGTTTGGATGGACAGGAGTGTGGACTTCAGATAGTGAAAATAGATAAGTACCAGGAATGAGCATGGCAGAGTGAGCAGCTGGAATGAGAGCTGTCTGGGTCTAAAGCTGAATACTGTGTGGTGCTAGGAAACAAGGCTGGGTAGATGAGCCAGGGCCAGGCCACTGCAAATCAGGCAGAAGATGACAGTGAGCATTAAACCATCTTTGTAGGTTTTTGAGTAGGAGAGAGGTGACCCAACAAATTTAAACTTATACAGTCTGAAAGGCAATTCAACCATATATAAAATGTCCTTTAAAATGATTTTACCAGTGGGTTCTGTTTCTTGATCAGGTGCTAGTGACATGATTGTGCTCACTGTGTGAAGGCCTGGGGAAGGGGTGGGAAGGGGGGTCAACAGGGTAAAAAAGGGGACATCTGTAATACTTTCAACAATAAAGATAAATTTAAAAGATTAATAAATATAATAAAAACGATTTGCATTTATTTTTTAAAAAATTTTCAAGCTCCATATGGTTTTTACACATTTCCATATGTATATTCTACTTAAAATTTTTCTTTTCATATACTTGGTGGGATATGGGGGAGCTCAGGTGGGACCACCAGATATTTTACATATACACATCTGTGAACCCATCAATGACAAGGGAAGTAATTTATCACTAACTTGCCCAAGGTCACATAGATGGTTAATGGTGGAACTACGTAGGAATTTTTAGGTCTCCTGATTATCATCCCTATGACTTCTTTATAGAAAATGATAAGCATTTCATTCTTTTTAGGATGGTAACCAAAATATTGGCTATGGTAGCCTTGTTTAGTCTATATACATTCTTTATGTACTGGAAAAATCAACAGTTCATTAGCATTTCCCAAACACAGGCAGGAATTCTTTAAGGATTTGCATGTAAACATAGATAAGAATATCACACTCCCCTAAGATTTACCCTTAAAATAAATCATAACTTTTTCTGAGCTTATTAAAAATGCATTCTCTCTCTCTCTCTCTCTCTCTCTCTCTCTCTCTCTCTCTCTCTCACACACACACACACACACACACACACACACACACACACACACACTGTAGACTCAACTTGTCTACTTCTGGGACAGTATGAAAGGATTTCAGTATAAGTAGATATATAATAAGTAGAGCAAGTAAGATGTAAAATTGATATTCAGTATGATCTCATTTCTATAATAATATGTTAGAAATATACATAGAAAACATAATTAGGATATTTACCAAAATGTTAATGTTGATTATATATGGAAGGATTATAGATCATTTTATTTTTTCTTAATGTTTTTTGTTTGTTTTCAACAATGAAATAAATTTTGTGATCAGGAAATAACTTTTTTTAACTTAAAAAACGTAAGACATATCAAGCTTCCTATTTAGATATGCTCATGATGAAAATCATCTCTCAGCACTTTCCTATATCACTATAAACAGGATTTATTTCAATGGCCGTGTTTAAATAATGTTAGAATGCTATTTAACTATTTAAATGCAAGTTTTCACTAGCTAAACATTTCAGTAATGTCCTGTTCCAGTAAGGCATTTAATTTAAAGTTTCATAAGAACACAGCCTGGAAGTGGTATAGCTATCTATTGAAAAAAGTTACTTAAGTGTGTGATACAATATAACCCTCTATGAAAATGTTCCTGCAGGTATGCTGGCATCCTCCTGGGCATCACAAATACGTTCGCCACTATTCCAGGAATGATTGGGCCTGTCATTGCTAAAAGCCTGACCCCTGAGGTAAGGAGATAATTAACATATAAACTGAAGAGATCTAAACAGTTCACTGGAAGCTACACATCTGTGTCAAAGTTGAATGTACTTTAATTAAGAGTAAAATTCTGAATGTTTATTCTTATGCAATTCTTTATAGCAGCAAAAAGTAAATGTCTTAATGGGTAGAAATGTATATTTTCAAAGAACACTCCTTGGATTAGACAGAACAATAGAACTAAGTTTAAAAAAGATCTTATAGCTGAAACTACACAAGTACTTAAAAATTGTGATATTATATCATACAAATGACTGTGCTTTTTATTTGAATGAATAAAAATTGGTAATGTATAATTTTTCAAAAATTGGATGCACGAAGGTAAGGTACAGGAAGTCATGTGAGAATGAATAAGGAACAGTTGAAATAATGGAGACTGTTTAGAGGAGCAGAGACTTGGGAAGACTTCCACATGAAAGACAGCAACTTGCTCTCAGCAGTTTCACAAAGACAGATGGAGAGAAGTCATGAGGAGACCATAGGAAAGTTTTTTGTTTAAAGCTGTTGCTATATGGGATGAGCTGCCTTATGAATTAGTGAGCCCTGAAATAGTCAAACATGTTTTCAAAGGCATTTCTTGGGTGCTAATTAATGTGCCAGATACTGAGGATTCAGTGGCAAAAATGACAAGTTTCTGCACTTGAGAAAAATCATCATTTAGAGATTATATGAAATCAAATAAAATAAAGCATGACAAATACTGCAGAAAAAAAAATGTGTGCAGAGTGTTCTGGTCACAGAGGAGAGAATAGCTAGTCTGTGGGGATGGAGCACTAGAGGACTGAGCCCGGTGGGTGGGAAGAGGCCTGTACAGAGGTCCTAGGCCAGGGGTGGGCAATCTTTTTGTGAGTGCGTGCCCAAACCAGCAAAATCTCTGACTCAAAATTCTTCTGCGTGCAAACCCTAGTTTTTTGAGAACATGTTACGCCTACTTGATATCTCTTAAGGTGTACATATGTAAAGAACCTTGAAGAAATACTAAAATTCATTCAAGTGACAAAAACACAGTATATGATGATGAAAAATACATTTATTTTTTAATGTATACCTGTACACTGATAGTCCGACAGAAAACTATGACTCCGTTTGATATTATCAGTGGGACTTTTGCTGCTGCATCACTGATGACAGAGATTTTACATCAGGTTTATATTTCATGACCTTCAGAGATATGCACGAGCTGCTACTATCATCCGTCAGGCTACTCCTATTACGAGACTTAACAAAGTTCATCACTGAGAACAAAGATTCACAAGCGTATGTGGATGAAAACATAGAGAGTAACGCTGTTGCAAAGTTTTTTAAACAGAAAAAATTTTCTGGAATGGCATTCCAAGTCTTCAGTAGTTCATTTTCAACACTGTTGAAATTGCTCTTCCCCTCTCTCATCAATCCATGTCTATGGTTTTTAAGATAACTTGTTATGTAAAATTATTTATTTATCTAAGATGCACCTACACTGAATTTATCTGAAAAATAAAAAAGTTGATAGTAAGAAAAAAATTGTAAATGGAAGATTATAAGAGAGGGTTTCGCGTGCCAGCAAAAGTTATTGGCGTGCCATGTTTGGCATGCATGCCAGGGGTTGCCCACCCCTGCCCTAGGCCTTGAGGCCTGAGAAGTAGGGTGGGCCGAGTTGTCCGGCCTGCAGCTGGCAGCATGGGGCCAGATCAGTAAGCAGAGGCTCTGCCATCTAAAAGAGTTCCTCCAGGGACAGCCAAGATGGCGGCATAGGTAACACCTGAACTTGCTGCCGCGCACAACCACATTAAAACTACAACTAAAAGACAAAATGAATATCATCCAGAACCACAGGAAGGCTGACTGAGTGGAAATTCTACAACTAGAAGGAAAGAGAAAAGCGCATTGAGTCCGGTAGGAGGTGCAGATGTGTGGAAGTGTGGAGGTATGGAGGCGTGCGCGGAAGGGGCCGGCAGCTGGGTATACTGTTGTCTTTTTTAATCAGGAGGGAGTTGCAAGCTCCCGACTGCTCTGAACTCCAGTTCCAGGCGAGAATCTGGGGACCCAGACTCATACGGAGAGAAACTGGGCTGTCTGGCATTGGGCTAGAATGTGAGGGCGGCTTTCTCGCAGAGGTGCTTGCAGCGGTCATTGTTCCTGCACGGGGCCGTGGGACACAGAGACCCTGGGACCTGTCTGGGGCAGAGCAGATTGGCAGCCATTGCTCTTTGCTCTGCTCTGGTGATTCTGAGATCCCACCCCACTCAATTTACAATCCCACCCAAGCTGTGTGCAGAGGCTTTTGCATATGAATGTCCTGGCCTTTCTCTGCCTAAAAACCTGTCAAGCTGCAGCTGGGTCAGAGAGCCCCAGAGCTTCCAAAAGAAGGCCTAAGGCTCCTCAGCAGCCTGCACTGCTTCACAACTGGCCCTCATCTGGGCACTTCCAAACCCCACACAAAGAGGAGGAATCTACAGATCTCTCTGTAGCTCCTGCTGGGTGGCCTCAGGCAGTGGGTGACATTGCACCTCCTTAGAGATCCAAGAGCCAGTGTACCCAGTGGTCAGGGTGAGACCATTCAGATTACAACTCTTCATATCCATAAGAGACACACTCAGGGGGCAGACTCAGTGAGCACCAAAGCCCCACTGAAGCAAGTCCTGCCCCATAAGGGTGTCTCCAGCACCGCAGTTCTCCCATTGTAGACACAACTGGTCCTCACAGCCAATTGGCTTGGAGGACAATTCCTCCCAGTGATACCAACAGCAATCAAGGCTAAACTACAACAAGACTGTGCACACAGCCCACAAAGGGGTGCACCAAGAGTGTCCACCTCAGGTAATTAGGGAAGCTGAGCCACTGGGCCCTATAGGACACCTAGCACACAAAGCCACTCTATCAACACAGGGAAGTAGCCAAAATGCGGAGACAAAAAAACAGGTCCAAATGACAGAAATGGAGGAAAGCAAACTACTGGATATAGAGTTGAAAACCACGGTTATAAGGTTACTCAAGAATCTTCTAGAAACCTCTGAGAAATTTAGTGAAACCCTCAAGTATATGAAAAAGGACCAATCAGAAATTAAGCATACATTGACTGAAATAAAGAATATTATACAGAGATCCAACAGCAGACTAGAGGATCCTAAGAATCAAGTCAAAGATTTGAAATATTTGAAATACCCAACCAGAAAAGCAAAAGGAAAAAAGAATCCAAAAATACGAAGATGGTGCAAGGAGAGGAGCCTCTGGGACAACTTTAAGCGTACCAACATCCGCATTATAGGGGTGCCAGAAGAAGAGAGAGAGCAAGATATTGAAAACCTCTTTGAAGAAATAATGACAGAAAACTTCCCCTACCTGGTGAAAGAAATAGACTTACAAGTCCAGAAAGCGCAGAAAACCCCAAACAAAAGGAATCCAAAGAGGACCACACCAAGACACATCATAATTAAAATGCCAAGAGCAAAAGACAAAGAGAGAATCTTAAAAGCAGCAAGAGAAAAACAGTTAATTACCTACAAGGGAGTACCCATATGACTGTCAGCTGATTTCTCAACAGAAATGATGCAGGCCAGAAGGGAGTGGCAAGAAATATTCAAAGTGATGAATAGCAAGAACCTACAACCAAGATTACTGTACCCAGGAAAGCTATAATTTAGAATTGAAGGTCAGATAAACAGCTTCAAAGATAAGAAAAAGCTAAAGGAGTTCATCACCACCAAACCAGTATTATATGAAATGCTGAAAGGTATCCTTTAAGAAGAGGAAGAAGAAGAAAAAGGTAAAGATAAAAATTATGAACAACAGCCCTGACCGGTTTGGCTCAGTGGATAGAGCGTCGGCCTGTGGACCGTAGGGTCCCAGGTTCGATTCCAGTCAAGGGCATGTACCTTGGTTGCGGGCACATCCCCAGTAGGGAGTGTGCAGGAAGCAGCTGAATCGATGTTTCTCTCTCATCGATGTTTCTAACTCTCTATCTCTCTCCATCTCCCTTCCTCTCGTAAAAAAATCAATAAAATATATTTTTTTAAAAAATTATGGCCGAAGCCGGTTTGGCTCAGTGGATGGAGCGTCGGCTTGTGTACTGAAGGGTCCCGGGTTTGATTCCGGTTAAGGGCATGTACCTGGGTTGCGGGCACATCCCCAGTGGGAGATGTGCAGGAGGCAACTGATCGATGTCTCTCTCATCGATGTTTCTAGCTCTCTATCTCTCTCCCTTCCTCTCTGTAAAAAAATCAATAAAATATATTTTTAAAAAAATTATGAACAAATTGACAGCAAATACATATCTATCAACAAGTGAATCTAAAAATCAAGTGAATAAAAAATCTGACGAACAGAATAAACTAGTGAATAGAATAGAATAAGGGCATAGAAAGGGAATGAACTGAAAATTCTCGGGGGCAAGGGGGTGTGGTGGGTACGGGAAGAGACTGGACAAAAATCATACACCTATGGACGAGGACAGTGGGGCGGGGGGTAAGGGTAGGGCGGGGTGGGAACTGGGTGGAGAGGAGCTATGGTGGGGGGGGAACAACTGTAATAATCTGAACAATAAAGATTTATTTTTAAAAATTTAAATAAATAAATAAAAGGGTTCCTCCATTGTGTGTGAAATCAAAATAAATGATCTCAAAGGCCCTTTCTAACTCCAGTTTCCTATTTTTAAAAAAATCTAATGAACTGGTGAAATATATTCTTCGAGAAGCTGACTTAAACTTCTAAAAGAGACTTAGTTTTCTCTGTTTTGTCTCTGTAATCAAATTAACACTTTTAGAATATGCAAACTTTTTCATTACCAAATAGACTATTTCAGACATCTATGTGTTCACCATAGGCAATGCTCCTATACTCTGTTCCCACCAATTCCTTACTTAAATGAATCAGTATCAGTGCCCCTTGTTACTGTGTTCTCACATAACGGAAAGATATGTTGGGAAAGTGTTTGTTTTTTTCCTAAAATTCTGTGTCTCCATGTGGACATGTCAGAAATGTTCAACATAGATCATTGTGACAACACACTACCACATGTTACTTTCACTTATTGATACTCCCAGCGCTTATGCTAGGGAAATATGGACTCCTGAATTAAATCTTGAATGTTTGTAAAATGGGAACTGAACTGGATTTTGGATAAGTTACTAAAGCATTAGTTTAGTGATATCTTTTAAAAGTAAAACCACATTTGCTTTAAAATTAAAATTGCTTACAATGAAATTTACTGCCTCAAAAACTTTGTGGAATGAATCAGAGTATATATAAATAATTAAAAGTCAAAGTGTGTCTGAGATTCAGGTTTGGGGGTGGGGTTTTTTTATATGTTTTTTATTGACCTTTTGAGAGAGATAGAGAAATAGAAACATTGATAGATACTGATGGATTTTTGTCACATGTACTATTTGTTGAATCAGCTGCCTCACTCCCTACTGGGGATCGAGCCTGCAACCCAAACATGTGCCCTGACCGGGAATCAAACCAGCAACCTCTTGGTTCCTGGGTCAACACTCAACCGCTGAGCCACACCAGCTTGGCTAAGATTCATTTTTGTTACAAACAAAACAGCATTCTCTAAAAACTGGTGAAATTTTTGTTAAAAAGCCAACTAGGAGCTATGTGAGATTTCTGGTACAATTGATTGATTTTAAGTTACTCACTGTCTCCAAATAACACTAAGGTGTTATTGTATCCCATTAATGACACAGAGAAGCTTGGTCTTTAGGAATCCTAAGAAGCTGTCTTAAACATTTCTTCCTGGCATATGATGTAATTATTGACTGACTCCTCTAGGGTGGCAACACCCTGTTGGCATATCTAAATAGTTACTAAAATTCAAGATGGATTTCTAAGATTTTTTTCACCAAAATACATTCATCTCAGATAAGTATAACTTAACCCCACAGTGCTCCTTTCTTCAGATTTTTCCTTTTTTCTTCAGTAAATGACCTCATGCTAGCTTTCTACTGCCTTTTCTTTTTCTTTCTCATTGCCAGTTCTACTGGGTTGTGTGTGTGTGTGTGTGTGTCTCTGTGTGTCTGTGTCTATGTGTGTGTGCGCGCAGTGTGTGTTTAGCATTATAGAGTGAACAAGAAATTTTCATGTGCATTTTTTCTTTCTTTCTCTACAGAACACTATTAGGGAATGGCAAACTGTTTTCTGGATCGCTGCTGCTATTAATGTATTTGGTGCCATTTTCTTCACACTCTTCGGTAAAGGTGAAGTGCAAAACTGGGCCCTCGATGATCACCATGGACACAGAAACTGAAGGAACCAATAAATAATTCTGTCTCTACTCATGTATTTTTGCTTATCAGTAACCTAAAAGTGCCTTTGATATTTTAATATGTAAGCATTCTATATACAAGAAAAAAATTGTATGTGTATTAAATTTTTAAGGCTTGTAATCATGAAATGTCATTAGTGGCCAGATTAGTAAAATTAGCTATTTTTAATTATTAATAACATATATGCTGGAATTCATACTTAAGGGTCACATACCTGGCTGCAAGTCAGCAATATGAAGTAGAGGAGTTCTATTGAATGAGCTGAAGTGGACTCTTCTATGCCTTTGCTTAATTAAACTAGATTAATAAGTCTCAGGTCTTGGTAAACACCTATTTTCACCCACTTTCTTCATAATTATTTGTCATCAGCAATCCCTGACACTTAAGTTTCAAACTTTAGCATCTCCATGGCGCTGCCAGCCATTCTCTAATTCGGATCGGCAGCTGGGCTGAGGGAAGCATGCCCAGGCAGCTGCCACGCAGTCCCTTCCTGGCTTCAGGGACAGTGCCCAGCATTTATCAGAGGCGGCAGCCAAGCCCAGGCACAGGGCCAAGTCTCTGGATGGTGTTCTTCCCCTGGGGGCTGTTAAGGTGCAGATACAACCCCGAGGAGGCAGGAGCATTGAGATCACAGCCATGGCTCTGAAGAATCCTCAAACTTTCCCCTCCCAGGAATATCGATTGGCATGTAACCTGCGAGAGCAAAGTGTGCTGCCCAATTAACCACTAACGCCATCATCCTTGATTAAAACTACCTTTGAGTAGATCAGACTATAAGTTCCAAGTCCTGTGTTCTATGAGCTACGCCAGCTATTTGTCCAAATGTAAGACCCTGGTTGCAGTTTAAGGTTTAAGTGACTTTTAAAGGCCACGTCTCCTGAGACCAGTTATAATGTAAAGGTGAAAATCATCTTCCTGCCGATTCTTGAAATCATACTTCCATTTTTTCCTAGACCGTCTTCCAGTGGGTTTTGAACATACTTTGAGGGCTTTTATGTGATTAGAACTTGGTTTATGTTATATGTTTGTTCAACACTACCTGTAACATTTTAATAAAACTGCTTAATGTAATATGATGTGAATAATTTCTGTAAATTTATTTTTAAATCTGTAAATAGCTTTGGGTTGCAGTGGTGATATTTCTTTTATAAATCATCAAAATAAACCTTTTTTGATTGATTTTTGGATCTGACAGTTCTATGATATTTTCTAGTGTCCACAGTGGCTATTTTACATCTTTTCTGCCATCCTCCTAAAGCCCCCAATGTACCTCGACATGCATCTCTGCCACACCAGGTAGAGGAGAAGTAGGCCAGCTATTTAAAATGGAAATCAAGCCCTAGCTGGTTTGGCTCAGTGGGTAGAGCGTCGGCCTATGTACTGAAGGGTCCCAGGTTCCATTCAGGTCAAGGGCACATGCCTAGTTTGTGAGTTCAATCCCCAGTAGGGGGCATGCAGGAGGCAGCCAATCAATAATTATCATCATTGATGTTTCTATCTCTCCCTCTCCCTCTCTGAAATCAATAAAAATATATTAAAAATAAATAAAATAAAAGAGATATTGCTATTGCCATTGACCTGCCCTTTCTAGCCCACCACTGATTCTGTCCTGTTTTACCTTCTCTAAGACCTTGCTTCAGTAATTCCTTTTTAATTCTTTAATCTCTCTTCTTCTTTTCCTTCTGTCTCAAAGACAATCTTCTCTGGCCTTTAAAAAACAAAAATACAAACTCTCCTAGGGACATATACATGCAGAATATCTTGAGAATCGTTCTCAAGAAACCAGAATCCGTGGCTACCTCTGGAGAGAGAAAATAGGCAATCAGCAGTAGGAAGGAGAATTAATTTTCACTTGACCAAAAGTGGCAGTGGAATAACCTATTCAAATAAATACATCATTTTTTTAAAATCTGTTGCTCAGACTACTACATAATCACTATCAGGTTTTCAACTACCTGCTGGACATCCCCAACTGGCGATCTTCTCTGTACCTGAGACTCTGTACCTAAATCCAACCTCACTCCCTCATCGCCATCCCCAATGAACGTGGCTGTTCCTGCCACTTATTCCTGTTAAAAGTTTCATTTCCGCAGTCACTTAGACTTGGACCCGAGGTTATTTTTTATTCTTCCTCCTTTCTAGTCTCCCACCCCCAGCCCTGTGTCTAATTAACCACCTGCCTTTTCCATTCCAGTTTTTCAAGTCTCTTTTAATACCCCTGCCATCTCCTAAATAAAATTCTTGTAGCTTTTGTTTCCACCTAGAATGGAAAAGTTAAGTGGCCTCACAGCCGTTTTAGTCAGATCCTTCTCTGTCCAGCTTCCCACCAGTGCTGGTTAATGCCCCCAATACAGTGGGGCCTTGACTTACGAGTGTCATGACTAACAAGTTTTTCGAGATACGAGCAGTCTCTCGGCTGATTTTTTGCTTTGAGTTGCGAGCTACAGTTCGGGTTACGAGCCAGCTTCAGAGACCCCACTGCTAGTTGGCTAGTCTATTTGCATATTAGCTTTTTATTATATAGGACTAGAGGCCCGATGCACGAAATTCATGCAAGAATAAGCCTTCCTTCCCCCCCCCCCCGCCCCGGCTGCCAGCACTGGCTTCCCTCTGACACCCAGGACCCGAGCTGGCTTCCCTCTGGCCACCTGCAGGCACCCGGGACCCAGGCTGTCTTCCCTCTGGCCCCAGCTTCATCCGGAAGGACATCCAGTCTAATTAGCATATTACCCTTTTATTATTATAGATTAGATTCATCTTGAGCATCTTGAAGGCAGGGTCCATTTGATTCATCTCAGCATGATAGTCCTCATAACTAACTATATATGCTTTGTCATAATTTTCAGTTGCTTAATATTTAGAAAATAACCCTTCATTAAATAGACAAAAAATTGAATTTGGAATATATATACACCTATATGTATGTATATTCTTATATTCATGTTGTTTTCTCAAAAAAAAATTAAATGTGCCAACACCTTTTAAGTGAAGAAATGCTCACCTCAAAATGTTATGTGGCAGTTATTGGTAAGTGGTTTTGAGAACAGCTTAGTTCCCATAGGCAGAATACTTCCCCTCCCAGTTATGCAACTGATACTTACTGAGCATTCATGGGCCCGGCTTTCTTCTCTGCACCTGGGACACAGCAGTGAAAAAGCCCCTCCCTCTGCTCACGGAGCTCAATTCTAACTTATCGAACCTTTCTCTTCATGGGCTCCAGCCTTTGAAACCCTGCATGTGAAGCGTCACTATCCACCGAGCAGTCAGATCCAGAGGGAATGGGCATGCCAACTGGCCTTGTGAATCAGTTATGGAAGAAATTGAGACACACGCTGAAGTCAGCAGTTTGTATTAACCATTGTAATGTCTTTCTTACTTCAGCCTTTATTTCATTTTCAAGAACCAGAAATCAAGGTGTTTGAATTTAAACCTTGTTGCAAAGTAAAAAAAAAAAAAAAAAAAAAAATCGTATCTCCTCTCTACGGGCGGCTTATCACCGCTGTTCAAAATAATATTCCCCCAATAGAAAGATATTGATAGTATTTAAACTTGAAGGCAGGACGAACACCATAGGACGTGCCTGGTTCCTCTCAGGAAAATCACAGAACTGCCTGAGATGAACAGAGTGGGACAAATAAATGTCTAATTTCAGTTCAGGAATAAATTATCTTTCTCATGGAAATGGAAATTAAGATGGATCACAAAGCCTTTTCAGATGCCTATGCGGGTTAGAGCAACCATAAGCAACAAAGCAATTATAAGTTTGTGCTCTAAGGGGGCGCTATAGAAGAGACTTCCTAGGAGCTGGGGTCTGGGGCGCAGTGAGTTCTGGCAGTGCCAAAAAGAAAGGAGATGGAACACATTTTCTGCCACCGCTTTCACGTGCCTTGCGGAGGAAGGACACGAGTAATTTTCCAAGCGCCTGTTTACTTTCACTTTATCTTGATGTTGGGGAGGAGGAAACTTAGAGGGGCCACGTCACTGCAGGCCTGTGCTGTGAGAAGCCATTATGTTCCACTGAGCTGAAAAGGCATTTAAATGCCCTCTTCCCGCCACATGCCTCCCTGCCGCGATAGGCTGCACTTTGGGCCAGGGGGAGCCTACTGTCCTACATACTGCATTAAGTCTTTTCCTGAGGTGCTCTTTTTGACAGACAGAACAAATATGCCAGCATTTCCAACATCCTTGCCTCTCAGGCTTGAAGTCGGTGCTCCTTCAAGCGCCACAAATAGCCCAGGTTTTATGCATTTCACAACTTCACACTCACTCCACAGGGCTCCCCACAGAAGCGTGGTGGAGGTTGACGGCAGTCTGAATAGGGTACAGCCTGCTCTCTCATGCTCAAGAACCGCTTTGTGTGAAGTACTAGCAGGCAGCTAGAGGAGATTCAAACATGTATATTGGGCAACCTATACAATTACCTATACAATATCTATTATAATGCCCTTTTAAAATTGTTTTACTGATCGAATGATTTTAGAGAGGAAGGAAGAGAGAGGAAAATATCAATTCGTTGTAATATTTATGCATTCATTGGCAGATTCCTGTATGTACCCCGACCGGGGATCCAACCTACAACCTTGGTGTATCGGGATGATGCTCCACCAATGAGCCACCCGGCCAGGGCATCATGCCCCCCTCCTTTTTCTTTTAACACCAAGGTCATAGTTCAGAGGTGTGCCGTGCTTTACGTTATCCTGTCGTCAACAGCAGGAACCCTGCGGCTGGCCATCACCAGCTACAGAGAATCATATGATCAATCTGATCGATTTGTGTGGCACTGTCACGTAGTTACCTCAGTCAATGCTATGATGCCCCTGAATATGCCGGGAGCAAGCCTCGATAGACCTGGGCTCAGAGACACATTCTCTGACTGCTCACGGAGGGTGTCTGGCCCTTACAGGGACCCACCTAGTAACCTGCGCTCCCCACACCAACTTCAGCCGAACAAGCCCACAGGCTCTCCTATTACATTAGACAAAAAAAAAATATTCCTTAACAAGATATGTCGCCAGCACAGAAGCAAATGATTATTTAAAGGACAAAGCTGCTTCTTATTAATTAAGAAAACAAATTCTACAAGAAGCCTGTGCATCGGGGTGCACTGAAGGTTTTTACCTTCTCCCAGAATAAGGTGTGAAATTAACCCTGGGCCCCAAAGCAACTCCAGCTGAGAATTTATTGTAATATTATCTTAGCTCCTTGTATTAGGGAATATTTAATTATTCTATCTTTATTCTATAGTACTATGTTTTTAAGATGTTTTCTGTAAACCTAGGCATGCCAATACACAATTTAGTTGCTTCTGTGAAAAAGGAAAAAGAAAAATGAACTTATTATTCCTACTAACAAACCAGTTTGAAAGTTTTAATGATTAGGACACTCTGAAGGGGTGCCAAAGACCAACCCTCCCACTCTGTGCTGTTACTGAAGAGTAAAGTCCTCACAGAAGACCTGTGGGCATTCAAACCTTGTAATTTCAAATTATGGGACAAACCTTGCAATTTCAAATTATGGGATAGGTAACAAGGACTTGGGGGGAAGAACCTCAGCTCCCATTGAGAAGGGAAAGTTCAGAATGCCGGAGGAAAATAAGTGTAGACACCTCACCCTGTGTTTTCTATACCTCCCCTCCCACACCTTCCTCACTCCCTGCCTCTGTGACACGCTCCCCTCACAACCACCTCTTTTCAATCTTCCCTGTTAGCAGGACTGTTTGGTGTCATCGCAGGAGTCATTACGAGGGCACCTGGCCTCTCTGTTCTTTCTGGGAGGTTTGCTCAGTTCTTCTTCCAGCTCTCATTTTTTAAAATATGTTTGTATTTCACAGAGGAAGGAAGAGGGAGCGAGAGGTAGAAACATCAACGACAAGAGAGAATCGCCCTTTGGCTGCCTTCTGCACACCCCACACTGGGGATCAAGCCCACAATCCGGGCATGTGACCTGACTGGGAATTGAACTGTGACCTCCTAGGTTCATAGGTCCATGCTCAACCACTGAGCCACACCAGCCGGGCTTTCTGATCTTACTTTTGACCCACACAGTAAAATGGAACCTAAAAAGGCTGATGGGGAACAATGGTGAGTTTCTCTCCAGGTTTAGAGTGGCCTGAAGAGCAGGCAGGCATGTGGTGCACATTATTGCATCTTCTGAGTCCCCTTCTCTTCCACTGTAAGTTGAGAAGGTTGAAAAGAAGAGGAAGAAGGTGAAATGGACTGAACCAGGACCATCTGAGGCTGTCAATTGAATAAAAACTGAAGCAGATAAGGAAATAGTGAAGATATGTTCCAAATTCAATGTAGTAGTACCTAGTATTATAATATTATAAATGCCAATATTGATAAATTTCCCAGAGTAGAGAATTGGTGCCAGGTATTGTATGAGGGCTCTACATCAATGTTTATTTCATTCTCCCCACTGCCCTGTCACATAGGTATTCGCACCACCGTTTATAGATGAGGACACTGAGAATGTCACACAGATAATTAGCAGAGACAAGATTCAAACTAGGTCTCTCTAATGCAATGGCAGACTCTCTTTAGTCCTATGCTATATGCTGTCTCCATTAAAAACTCTGTTTGTGGGGAGGAGGAAGAGAATAAACAAGGTCAAATATATGGTAATGAAAGGAAACTAGGTGGGAATCCTGCAATAGAATAAATGGATGTTAAATTATAATCTTGTACCCCTGAAAAGTATATAATGGTATTAATTCATGTTACCTCAATAAATTTAATGTTTTAAAGGAGTAAAGGAATAAGCCTCATTCCAATAGGGGGGAAATCATGTTTGAACACTGTTAATGAACATAAAAATTACAGTTTTGGAGAGCAGTTTAGCAATATGTCAAAATTAAATAAATATGTTCATTGAAACAGCAATTCTACCTATGGTCATCTAGTCTAAAAAATACTTGAGCCCGGCTGGTGCGGCTCAGTGGTTGAGCATCGACCTATGAACCAGGGAGTCACAGTTGATTCCCAGTCAGGGAATACAGGAGGCAGCCAATCAATGGTTCCCTCTCATCATTTGATGTTTCTATCTCTCTCTCCCTCCCCCTTTCTTTCTGAAATCAATAAAAATGTATTTTTTAAAAACACTTGAATAAGCACCAAACAATTTTTTGGATTATTGTCAATTTTTCATCAATAAGAAAATTTAAAATAAGTTCAGGTACATTTAAAATAGAGAATACTATGCAGCCATTTAAAAAAAAAAGCAGGAGAACCAAGATGGCGGCATAGGTTAACGCCGGAGTTTGCTGCTTTGAACAACTACTTCAAAAGTGTAACCAAAAACGGAAGGGACATCACCCAGAACCACAGGAACGCTGGCTGAGTGGAAGTCCTACAACTAGGAGGAAAGAGAAACGCACACGGACACTCAGAGGAGGCGCAGTGCTGAAGTCAAATTCTGAGGTGCGGAGTGCGCGGAGCGGGCTGGTGGCGGAGGGCGCGGTTGGCGTTTTCAATCGGGAGGGAGTCGCAGACTCTGAGCACCAGATCCAGGCGAGTCTTTAGGGACCCAGACTCAAGCGGCAGAAGCGGGTCTGTCTGGCTTCGGTCAGAGTGAGTGCAGCTTTCTCTCCGAGCTTTGCAGCGGGTGCTGGGACTCAGAGAGGCAGAGCCCCTGGGGACAGGACTGAGAGCCGCCATAACTGCTCTCTCCAGCCCACCCTGTTGATCCTGTGCGACCCGCCCCGCCCAAGCCCTGCGCAGAGGCATTTGCCAGATAGCCTCAGGCAAAGGCTAGATTAGCACCTCCCTAGAGGACAGAAGTTCTCTCACTACTGACACAGCTGATTCTCATAGCCACTTGGCCTGGAGGTCAAACCCTCCCTGGAATTAGCTACAACAATCAAGATTTATCTATAAGACTGCGAACAAAGACCACTAGGGGGTGCACCAAGGAAGCATAACAAAATGCGGAGACAAAGAAACAGGACAAAATTGTCAATGGAAGAAATAGAGTTCAGAACCACACTTTTAAGGTCTCTCAAGAACTGTTTAGAAGCTGCCGATAAACTTAATGAGCTCTACACAAAAACTAATAAGACCCTCGATCTTATATTGGGGAACCAACTAGAAATTAAGCATACACGGACTGAAATAACGAACATTATACAGACGCCCGACAGCAGACCAGAGGAGCGCAAGAATCAAGTCAATGATTTGAAATGCGAGGAAGCAAAAAACATCCAACCAGAAAAGCAAAATGAAAAAAGAATCCAAAAATGCGAGGATAGTGTAAGGAGCCTCTGGGACAGCTTCAAGCGTACCAACATCAGAATTATAGGGGTGCCAGAAGATGAGAGAGAGCAAGATATTGAAAACCTATTTGAAGAAATAATGACAGAAAACTTCCCCCACCTGGTGAAAGAAATGGACTTACAGGTCCAAGAAGCGCGGAGAACCCCAAACAAAAGGAATCCAAAGAGGACCACACCAAGACACATCATAATTAAAATGCCAAGAGCAAAAGATAAAGAGAGAATCTTAAAAACAGCAAGAGAAAGAAACTCAGTTACCTACAAGGGAATACCCATACGACTGTCAGCTGATTTCTCAACAGAAACTTTGCAGGCCAGAAGGGAGTGGCAAGAAATATTCAAAGTGATGAATACCAAGAACCTACAACCAAGATTACTTTATCCAGCAAAGCTATCATTCAGAATTGAAGGTCAGATAAAGAGCTTCACAGATAAGGAAAAGCTAAAGGAGTTCATCACCACCAAACCAGGATTATATGAAATGCTGAAAGGTATCCTTTAAGAAGAGGAAGAGGAAGAAAAAGGTAAAGATACAAATTATGAACAACAAATATGCATCTATCAACAAGTGAATCTAAGAATCAAGTGAATAAATAATCTGATGAACAGAATGAACTGTTGATTATAATAGAATCAGGGACATAGAAAGGGAATGGACTGACTATTCTTGGGGGGGAAAGGGGTGTGGGAGATGTGGGAAGAGACTGGACAAAAATCGTGCACCTATGGATGAGGACAGTGGGTGGGGAGTGAGGGCGGAGGGTGGGGCGGGAACTGGGAGGAGGGGAGTTATGGGGGGAAAAAAAAGGAACAAATGTAATAATCTGAACAATAAAGATTTAATTAAAAAAAAAAAAAAAAAAAAGAAATTCCATAAAAGCATAAAAAAAAAAAAAAAAAAAAAAAAAGCAGAGAGACAGAGATGTAGGAGACTGTCCATATGTTCTGTTGGAGGATGAAAGTGTTACCTAATAATATACAAATTGTTTTATCGTATTTTTAAAAAACAGCAAATTGTGTATATGTTGATATGTGTATTGAAAAAGACCTACTCATACTAGTAAGCAAAATTAGAAAGTGAATAAGAAAAATGTTAGAAAATACCTATACAGCCTAGGAGTACGGGAGGGAAATACTAGCTGGATGTCACTACATTAATAAGTGCTTCTGTTCAGCAAAATATGCCAAAGCTAACAGATGACACAATGGAGGAGAGACTGTAACATCTTTCAGGATAAGAAGTTAATATCTAGAATATTCAAAGACTTCTTGCAGATCGACAAGTAGAAGGCAGAAAACCCAAAAGAAAAACGAACAAATAATGAAAAGATAATTCTCTTAGGAGGCCTAATGTCAACCAATTATATGAAGAGATGATCCAACTCCTAGTAGTTACAGAAACAAAGAGAAATACGATCTAAAACTATAATGAAATATTACTTTAGACCCATCAGATTGGCAAAAATTAGAAAGTTTGATGCTACCCAATGTTGGTAAAGGAAATGAAGAGATGAAAATTCTTGTCCACAAGGGAAGAGGAGAGACTATAAACTGGCATATCCATTCCAGAAAGCAGAATATTTATATTTACATTAAATAAGAATACACCATTTGACCCTATATAATGCCCCCCACCTGGTATATGTCATAGGGTAAATATGCTTAAGTCCTTAAGGGAACACATAAACCACCGTTTATTGTGACAGTATTGGTGGCAGCCCAGGTGTCCCTCACTGGGGAAACATGTAAGTTAAATGTGGTGTTTGTTTACTATGAATACTATCATTCAGGAATATCCAGAGACCTCAAAAAGTATTGAGCAAAAAAAGGACTTATACCACTTCTGAAAATTGAAAAAGTAGTATTTCCCAGATAGTTGCATAATTTAGAACATATAACAAACTCATTTGTGCTTCTATGCAGGAGAGAAGAATGAGAGTAGAGATGGAGGAAGGGGAAAATTAAAAATAAGCCTGTGGGCTTGAGCTAAACATAAGGTTCTATGAACAGAAGAGTAGGAGACAAAAATAATTTTTAAGTGGGCACCCTGCAGGTGTTGAAGTTGGGCAGGGGACGAATACTTCTCTTTTTAATTTTAACTCTTCTGCATTATTTTTCTTACAATGAATGTGCATTACTTAGATAATTAAAAATAAAAATGTTGCACAAGAGTAGTTATTGGGAATATTCGGGAAATGTTCATAATATATTACAGTGTGATTACATTTTTTTGTTTTTTTAATAAAAGTTCTATGGAGATATAACTCACATACTCTAAAATCACCTTCTTTACAGTGTACAATTCAGTAGCTTTTAGTATATTCACAGAGTTGTGCAACTATCACAGATCTAATTCCAGAACATTTCATCACTCCAAAAAGAAACCCCTTAGCGGTCACTCCCCACCCCCCTGCTGCACCCCTAGAGCCTGCCACCACTAAGCTATTTTCTGTCTCTATAGATTTGCCTGTTCTGGACATTTCATGCAAATGAAATCATATAGCATGTGGTCTGTGTGCCTGGCTTCTTCCTCTTAGTATAACTTTCTTTTTCTTTCTTTTTTTTTTAACATAGCATTTTCAAAATTCATCCATGTTTTAACATGTATCGTACCTTCTTCCCGTTTATTACCAAATGATGTTCCCATGGATTACTGTACCACTTTTGTTTACCCATTCATCAGCTGACGGACATATTTGGATTGTTTGCTTTTTGACAGTTATGAGCAATACCGCCATGAACATTCATGTGCAGGCGTTTTTGTGTGGGCATATGTTTTCAATTATCCTGGGTATAGTGATTCCATTTTTGTTTCAATAAAATATGCATATGGGGCAAAACTGAATACATACATCAAAGTGTGAACAGGAATTATTTCTGGATAGTGGGGCAATCGGCACATTTTTTTCTCCTTTGTGCTTTCCTATTTATTTTAAATATTCAAAAATAAAAATTGGGTATTTTAAAATCAGGGGGAAAAATATACATTGTTTTAAAAAAAACCAAAAAACTAAACTAAACTAAACTAAAAAAATAACAACAAAAAAACCCTCAAGGTCAGCTTCAAACCCAGGGCCTGGCACTGGAGCTCCAGGCAGCCGTGCCCTGCGCCCCGCTGTCATCGCCCCGGGCTTTACACCTCGCGGGCACAGAGCGGCTGCTGCGGCCTGCAAAGTGGCCCTTGTTGGTATCCGTGTCAGCTCCCGGCCCTGCCAGTGACCCCTATTTGCTCGCCAAAAACAGACACCGGCGGAGGGTGCCACTCAGTTCTGCTGTTTTCCTCCACTTCCTTCTCCACTACAATATCCATCGTTTCATTGTACGGATTTTGTATTTTAAAAATATTTTTTAAAGAACTGATATTAAAGCGCGCGCGCAGCACTCCCGGGCCGAGGGGCGGTTACCCGGGCACCGGGAACCCTCCAGACTGAGCCGCTGGGCGCGGGGCCTGAGCCCCCCCCCCCCCCCCCCCCCGCCGGGGGTGGAGATCTGTCCGCTCTCCGCTCTCCGGAAGCGGGTCTGACTCATCTCCCGCTGACAGTGAGTCAGAACTGCCAGAGGCTGGCTGTTCCCCGAGGGGAGGAGAGGAGCGCGAGAGCGACCGTGTCCCCGCCATCGCCCCAGAAAACAGAGGGAGAAGAACCGAGGTGACTCCGCGGGGCGCGGCCGCGCGAACAAAGGGAAGCGGCCGCGGGCGGCGTCTACACCGCCCCGCAGCGTCTACACCGCCCCGCAGCGTCTACACCGCCCGGCGGCCCGTGGAGGGCGGGGCTGCCCGCAGCCTGCAGCAGCGGGGACACTAAGAAATGTGACTATCTTTTATCCTCATTTCTTTTCACCTAAAACGCAGAACCAGCTATTAAGATAGCAACATAATAATGACAAATTTAAAAAAAAAAAACCCACAGGTGCTGTGGGAGCAAAAGCCAGGGTCGGGGCCTCGTGCCCAGAGGCCAGGGTCCCCGCGGCCGCAGCTGCAGACCCAGGAGACCTCACATCGACTCCTCCGCACCCCGCCCCACGCCCTGAGCAGGACCCCGCACCCGTTATCTAATTCACCCGAAAACTAACCTGGGAAAAGGCCCCGTGGCAAACCTGCGCTCCAGGCCCCAGGTGAAGGGTGCGCTGAAGTCGGGGGGCCAGCCTGGGCCGCACAGGATGGAGCCCGACGTTTGGGCAGAAACAGGGACTCGATGGTGCTGGCGTGAGGCCTGGTGGACCCAAGGTCGTTGCTGGGGGATGCAAGGTCTCCTGCAGGATGTGTGAGCTGGGCATTCCTGTCCGGACTCGGTTGCTCTCAAGGAAAACGCAGCTGCAGCCAAGACGGGAAAATCAACGGAGCGGTTAATACCCCGGTTTAGGTCGTGGCGTGTTCGGTGCCTGGGATGCAAGCGTCCTGGGCGGGGCAGGCCAGCTCTGAACCTGCCCGGCCAGCGTCCCCAGGGCGGGCCGGCCGCAAGGTCACCCCCAGCTGCCCGGGCGTTTCCAGGGGTTGCCCCGGTTCTGCGGATCTTCTCTGCGGGAAAAGGGGGCATCGCCTGGGCGTCCAACCCGCGCTGCCAGCACCCCTCGCCTGGAGTCCGCGCCACCGGGCTCCCTGCCCAGGACAGCCTCCTGCCAGCCCCAAAGCCCAGAAGGCCGTCCAAACTCAAAAGTTGCCCCTCTAAGTCTCTCTCCCCACCTCCAAGAACACACCACCCCTCATACACTGACATCCCAAACCCCAGACCCTCACACATGCAAGTCCCTCTCCTTTCCCCATCTGTGAGATGGCCTTACCACCCAAACCAAGGCGTTTAAGAGGGAAAGGAACGCTATTAGTAATCACACCTGCCTGGGGCAAGCCGGGAAACCAGTGTTGGGTCACCTTGGGGGATTTGAGCAATTTCTCTAAATTCAGAAAACATTCTTGACTCCTCACACTCTTCCAATGAATGAGAAGGAGGGAAGCAGGTGGGTGTATTTTAAAAAAGAAAATAAAGCCCAATTCAGCACTAAATTTTGGAAAATATCCTATTTCATTAGGAACACTTAGACCTAGTTAGTGTATTTTGCCCCGCTTCTGTTAACTACTTGGAGATTTATTTGTAAACGCTGCAACAATTTCTGTGGACGTCAGCAAAGCAGAGCTAGTACGTCTTGCATGAGATGCGGAACTAGCCTCACTGTGCCAGACTGACCTGACAATGGTATTTCTTCTCGAGGGATTCTCTCTGTGCATTACCTTTATATGTGTTTTGTGCATTACCTTTATATGTGTCTAGTTATCACATTTATACAGCTTTTGAAAAAATAGAGACTTTTTTAAGCAGTAGCATTCTAGCTGCCTAGCTATGCGTAATCAGCAATAGCCAAACAATTTTAAGACAAAATAGCACATACTGTGTGCTTACACTATGCATTCTAAATTATAAACTCATTTAACCCTCCTAATAACCCTATGAAGTATAGTGTTATCATTCCCATTTCACAGATAGGGAGCCTAAGGCAAAGGAAGGTTAAGAAAATTGCCCAAAATCTTACATCTAACAATTGCACAGATGGGATTGCCAAGTCCATGCACTAACTAACCGATGCTGACTGACCAGCCTGCGAGCACCTCCAAAGGGCATAGGACAGTGGTTCTCAACCTTGGCTGCACATTAGAGTCACCTGGGAATCTTTTTAAAATCCTGATTTCTGGGCCTCATCCTCCGGAAATTCTGTTTCTTTGTTATGGGGTGGGGCCACAACATTAGTAACAAAGAAACAGAATTTCTGGAGGATGAGGCCCAGAAGTCAGGATTTTAGAAAAAGATTCCCAGGTGATTCTAATGTGCAGCCAAGGTTGAGAACCACTGGCATAGGAGATGTGCGCACTGGCTTAATGAAGCTCATTTGCTAAAGTGCCGAGGCATGTGTTTTACTGCTGCCCATTGCGCTTTAATAAATTTTCCCATCGGCTGTCCCCGAATGAAGCTGCTACTAGGATTCCCCCAAGGGGCCCCGTAGGCCTTTAGCCGTGTGACCCAGTCTTCTTTTCCTCTCCCCCTCAGCTTCCGCTAAAGCAAAACTCCAGTGTACACTTTCCTGCCTCAGCGATTTCCCTGTGCTTTTCCCTCCACCTAGAATGCCTTCCAAGCCAACTCTTGGCGCTTGACTTCTTTTCTTGAAACCCCATCTACCTTCAAGGCCCAGATCAAACTGGCATTCCACCGTCACTCAAGACAGAATCTCTCTCGCCAAAGTCTGAAACCCTAAAGCCTTTATGGACGGCACCGCTCGCACGTCTTTATATATCTCCCCTCCTCAGTCAGCAATTTCCCCCCCAGCACTTAGCACAGCACATTTTCACAGAAACAGTTCCCAGGGAATGTATGGCCCTACATTGTTTGCACTTCATCCGTCCTGTCCGTTAAATATCTGCAGAGAAAAATTACGTATTGATTATCTCAAAAAGAACAGATTCCTCTTTCGGAAAGAACCATGGTTTTATTCAGGTGTCTCTCTCTCTCTCCAGTTCTGGAAGGAGACTGGTTGGTCTGAGCCAGTGCAACCCAACAGAAATAGAAAGGGAGTTTAAGTTTTCTCGGAGCCACATTAACAAAGTAAAAATAAGCAGGGGAAATTAATTAAATTTTATTTAACTCAGTATACCCAAATGGTATCATTTCAACATGTAATCAATATAAAAAACATTAAAGAGATATTTTACTTGTCTATGTGAGAAAGAGAGAGAGAGGGAAAGAGAGAGAGAAAGAGAGAGAGAAGTTTTTGGAGTCTGGTGAGCATTTTATACTTACAACATATCTTAATTCAGACTAGACACTTTTCAAGTGGCCAACGGCCACATGTGCTAGTAGTTGCTATATTGGACAAAGCAGGTCTGAGTCCATCAACACAGCATTCCCATGGCCACGAATATTGGTCCCGGAGCGGTAGGCTGCTCAGGCTGAAGGAGAGGAGCTATAGTCCCTGTCTGGGAGAGGTGTCTGCGAGGCGGCAGGAAAGCCTGTAAGTCTAATTGCCTGGCAGCCTTGGGAACCATCTTGGAACCATGAGGGTTGACTTGCAGGACTGGGGTTAGAATGACACCAACATTGGGGGTTGGGGGGCTGGGTGAAAAAGGTGAAGGGATTAAACAAAAAAAATAAAAACAACTCATAGGCACAGACAACAGTATGGTGATTACCGGAGGGAAAGATAGGGGAGGGAAGAAGAGCATATAGGGAGTATAAATGCTGATGGAAGGAGACTTGACTTGGGATGGTGAACACACAATTCAATACACAGATGCTGTATTATAGAATTGTATGCCTGAAACCTGTCAGATTTTATTAATAAATGTCGCCCCAATAAATGAAATAAAAGGATTTAAAAAAAAATAGGATGACACCAACATTGAGGATGGGAGGAATGTGAAGACAGAAAAGCCTGGTGTCCTTAGCGGCATCGAATTTAATTTCCCTTTCGTTAAGCCAGACTGGGCCAGGGTTTTCTGTCGCAGCCAAGCACATCCCAACATCGGAGGCAACCCTTGAATCCAGGCCGGCAGCTGCTCTAGGCCCAGACTTCTCTATCGGGTGCCTCTCAAGATTGGTGACTCATTCTTTTGGATCCCACTTAGGTTCTTTCAATGGCCTGGTGGTTCCAACTGCCAGTGGATTAGAAATAAAGACCCCCCAAAATGCTGGTGCTTGTGAGGCCTCACCCACCAGGTGGGTTGGGGCAGGTGCAGGTGCAGTCATCATCTGGGGTAAGAAGTCCCCTCTCAGGGCAGCCGCTGCTGCACTGCACTCTCGCGTTAGCCAGGGCTTGCCCATCTGCCAGGGCAGGCATCTGTCACAGCCGTTCCTCACCTCTCCTGGAATCCGTAGACCTTGGGGCTGGCCCAAAGCTGGACAAGCAAGAGCCCTTTGCCAGCAGGCAGCTCAGGAAGCCACACTTTCCGCTGTGCGGTGGCAGCTTTCTCTGGCAGGTGCCAAAGATAGGATTAGGTGTCCTAGGCCAACTGCTGGTGCCAGGAATTTGGCAGAAAGGTTGGCAAGAGCACTGACAACTACGGGGCCATAAACTGAAGAGAAGCAGCAACAAGGAAAAGGGACTGAAAAATAATGCCGCCACAGGAGTGAGATGAAATAGCTGATGAGCCCGGGCCATCACATTGTGCCTACAAGCCATGTGTGCAGGAACCTGCCCTGAGTCACACAGACCTTACTGTTCACTTACAATGCACAGGTCTGATAGCCACCAATAACCGCGCCTCCCTCCCATCTGTCTTGGAGAATATGCACCTTGCGCTGGTTGGTGAAAATCTGGCAACGTGGGACAGTGAGATGAACGGACTAGAGATCTGCCGCTTGGTGCTAGCGCGCTGGCGGGCAAGTCACAAGGTCTCCTTGAGGCTCAGCCCCTAACACGAGGATTAGTACATCGCTCTCATAGCTTTCCGAGGCCTGTGTTCTAAAATGCATGTAAAACCCCTTGTAAGCTCTAAGTACTATAAATGTTCACTGTTATAAGAAAAAACACCTCTGATTGGTTTTTTCATACCAAGAAGCTACTACCTCCTTATTGTGGTGCTTCTGAAGAAGAAATGACAAAGATAGTGTTTTTAATAAAAGTATATGTTCTTTTTAAAAATATATATTTTATTGATTTTTTACAGAGAGGAAGGGAGAGGGATAGAGTGTTAGAAACATCGATGAGAAAGAAACATCGATCAGCTGCCTCCTGCACACTCCCTACTGGGTATGTGCCTGCAACCAAGGTACATGCCCTTGACCGGAATCGAACCTGGGACACTTAAGCCCGTAGGCCCATGCTCTATCCACTGAGCCAAACCTTACAGCATTTATTTCTACCAGCTCACTCTCTCTGCGCCTCTGGTTCCTGCATTACAAGGCCAGACCTCACATTCCTGTCCTGCACACAGTGGGGGACTGGAGTGATGGGTTGCAGATCCAAAAGGTTTACTAAGACTTAGAGTTTACACATCAGGGGGTCACCCCCAAAACATTTATAGCATCTAATTGCAAAAGTGCCTCCAGGGTGTGTTCCAAGTCCTGTTTTATGAAACGTTTCAAACATTGGAAAGTACAGAAACGAGTAGGACACCCACATTACCATCTGTTAAATCTGGATGATGGTCACATTGGTGTCATTTTATTTTCTGTATGTATTAATGTTTGAAATGTCTCATAAAACAATTTTTAAAAATAGTAATTTTTAAAAAGACCTAAGTCAAATATCCACATCTTCTCTTGGATGCATTTTTAATGTCCCAATCTTTCATACATTCGTTTCCCAAAATTGAATTAGATGCCGGTCATGTGCATCTCTGTGATATGCTGAGGTGACTTGTGTTAAGTTACTTACCACACTTCGTTAGAACGTCTCGTTACCCTAGGTTTTGCAGTCTGAGGGCAGGAATCAGGCCCCTCATCTGTCTTCTCATCAAGCCTCACACCTGTCCTATTGTAGGGCTTAATAAATGTCTCATAAAATCTAAATAAACTGCCCTGGCCGGTTTTGCTCAATGATTAGAGCATCGGCCCATGGACTGAAGGGTCACAGGTTCAATTCCTGGTCAAAGCACGTACCTCAGTTGCAGGATTGGCCTGGTCGGGCCTGTGTGGGAGGTAACAAATCGATGTGTATGTATGTGTCTCTCTTCCCACCTTCCTTCCTCCCTCCCTTCTATTCTCTCTAAAAAATCGATGGAAAAAATATCCTCGGGTAAGGCAAAAATAAATAAATAAATCTAAGTAAATTAATATGAATGAAAGACTCTGTTTCTCTCTAAGCCAGTGGTTCTCAACCTTCCTAATGCTACGGCCCTTTAATACAGTTCCTCATGTTGTGGTGACCCCCAATTTCATTGTTACAAATTGAACATAATTAAAGCATAGTGATTAATCACAAAAACAATATGTAATTGTATGTAATTGTATGTGTGTTTTCCAATGGTTTTAGGCGACCCCTGTGAAAGGGTCGTTCGACCCCCAAAGGGGTCTCGACCCACAGGTTGAGAGCCGCTGCTCTAAGCCATCACCAACACCAGAATCTTCTCTGCTCCCCAAGACTGTTTCTCCTCTCCCTCCCTCTTCTGTATTAGACATAAATCATTCTGAATGTTACAACTCTACATGTCTAAGGAAAATCTGACAGCCACATTTCAGAGAACCATGCTTTAAGTTGATTTACATATTGCTATAGATTGAATGTTTGTATCCCCTCCAAAATGCATATGTTAAAAACTAATCCCCAATGGGATGGTATAGTGGAAGTGATTAGTTCATGAGAAAAATAGCCAATGAATAGTATTAACGCCCTTATAGAAGAGACCCCAGAGCGCTCCTTTGCCATGGGAGGACACAGTGACATGACAGCTGTCTATAAACCAGGAAGAGGGCTCTCACCAGACACCAAATCTGCCCAGTGTCTTGATCTGGGACTTCCCAGCCTCCAGAACTGTGAGAAATAAATGGTGTTTATAAGCCATCCAGGCTCTGGTTTTCTATTAGGGCAGTTTGAATGTACTCAGACACGGCACTAAAAATGCAAAAGAAAAGGCAAATTCAATTAGAACATCCTGCTTCCTCTAGCCCAGTGGTTCTCAACCTTCCTAATGCTGCGGCCCTTTAATACAGTTCCTCATGTTGTGGTGACCCCCAATTTCATTGTCACAAATTGAACATAATTAAAGCATAGTGATTAATCACAAAAACAATATGTAATTATATATGTGTTTTCCGATGGTCTTAGGTGACCCCTGTGAAAGGGTTGTTCAACCCCCAAAGGGGTCGCGACCCACAGGTTGAGAACCGCTGCTCTAGACATTCAAGACTATAAATTTGAAAAAAATATGGCAAATATTTAACATTGATAATCCAACAAATCAATCCCATGACCCGTCTCCACATTGCTTGAGAACAAACCCCCGCCCTCTTTTTTTAAGGACACATTTTATTTACTTTTATTTTTTTAATTTTTTTTATATTTTTTTATTGATTTCAGAGAGAGGAAGGGAGAGGGAGAGAGAGCTAGAAACATCAGTGATGAGAGAGAATCATTGATCAGCTGCCTCCTGCATGCTCCTCACTGGGAATGGAGACCACAACCTGGGCATGTGCCCTGGTCGGGAATCAAACTGTGACCTCCTGGTTCATGGTTGACACTCAACCACTAAGCCACACTGGCTGGTGGGAACAATCCCCTTTTGATAAGATTCCTGTCTTCTTCTTGTTATAGTCATGATATTCAACCAGTATGACTGAAATAAGATAGTAATGTGTATCTACCACCATCCTATGGAGTATTGAACTTTTTGATCACCTACACTGCCCTTTCTAATACATATTTAACTGAATGCTAGTTTTAATTTCATTATAAACAAAGGCAGTTGTCTTTAAGGTTAAAATTAATAGGCTAAAAACCACAATTCGTCATCTCACACTTCTTGAAATTTCCCTACTTTATAGCTAAACAATTTGTTGAAATGCTATCCAGGACCAAAGCTGGAAGATCTGATTGCTTTATTTGATGTCCTTGTTTACCTTTCCAGTCCCATCTGCTGCCTCTCCCTTGCCACACCCTGTCAGGCAGCCTTGCTGGGGAAGTCATTCTCTTTCTGACCTCCTTGCCTTTATATGTATTATTTCTTTGGCCTCATTAGAATGTCTCTCATCCCCCAAGTCTCAGGCCCATTGTCACCTCCTTGGGGATCTCGTCTGAGCCCTCCTTGCTCTATCACACACCTCTATTCCAATACTCGCCTCTTGGCTGGAAGGATCTGCTCCCCGTGTCTTGTCTCAGGAGGACCCTGAAAGCCAGTGCTGGTCTGAAACCTCAGTCTGCTCATCTTTGTGGTTCAAACACCAAGTATGGCACCTGACACTGAACCAATGCTCAGTGAACGAATAGCTGAGACTGAACAGATAAGCAAAATGAATGTATCTGACACAAAGCTGTGTGTAAAATCATTTGCTCATAGGTGACAAGGGAAGTTACAGTGAAATGATTAAGTAAAATGCATAGACACACAAAGAAAAATGACTTAACCAAGGATCCATTTGGTTACACAGGGAGACGGTGGGTTATGTGTGCTGGACAGGGCTGGGCCGCCTCATTGGGGTCCTTGGCCCTGCTCAGTCCCTAGCGCTGTGTGCCTGTAGAGTTTGGAGAAAGCTCAGTGCTAAGGCAGTACTTTTTACTATGATGAAGGACTTCCTTGGCTGAAGCCTGCTTGCTCATCATGCCTTGTCTGCCTCCTGCTTGCTACTCTGTTCCCAAATTGCTGTTTCCATAAGTTTTCCAAGGATTATAAAGCAGTGTGTATATGAGGGTGAGCAGAGGGGAAAACAGCAACACCCAGGAAGCCAGAAAAAAAGGGCAGATTACATAATGAGGAGGCATCCGCAAGATTAGCTACGGCTAGGATTGTGTTGGAGCCCCCAGAGTTCAACCACCTGCTTTCAAACCACAGTGCAACTAGGAGAGCGGCCTGATCTCCCATTTACAAGTATGAATCCTTTCCAATTAGCCTACACTCTGTGCAGCAGCATTCTTAGTATATAAAGACATTATTATATCTAAAAACGTACTTATTCATCTATTGTACTCGACATGCACATAAACTAACTGGGAAACTTACAGCGATTCAAAATGACTGGGAAATAACCTCTTCTGAGACGACTTTTGAAGACTGGCAGGATTCGGGGCAGCCAGAGGCTGGGAGTGTGCAGAACTGGCCCTGAGGCATGCTCTGACTATTAGCAAGCTGCTAGGTTTCGGAGTCTGACCTCTAAGACATGATTTGTTCACAGGTCACCATGTGCAGGCAATGGTTCTCCAAGTGTGGTCCAGGGACCAGTAGACTGTGCATCACTTTGAAATTTGTAAAATGCAAATTATTGAGACCCTCTCAAACTAACAGAATCAGAAACTCTGGGGCCCGGCAATCTGTGTTTTCACCTGACCCCCAGGTGTTGAGTATGTATCCTGAGGTAGGAGAACAGCTGCCCTAAAGTGCTGGGGGCTCCGGCAGGAGCTGCAGAGTAAAACCCGGAGCCAGATCCTGCTCATCCTGGAGTGCATGGAATTTGGAACCAGGCATCCCCGATTAGCCTGTTGTATTAACAGCCACGGCAAGAATCCACTTTCCACTTCAGCGCACAACCCTTGGCAATCCAAACACTGCTAGTCCCACCCCCTTCTCTACCTCTGCTCAGCTTAACCTCATCACTCATTCGTTCACTCATCTTCCAATTTACCCTCATGCCACTGGCCTCTAAGCCATTTCCAGATAAAACGTGTAACAGACCCAAATGAATGCAAACGGAAGCATTACCTGTGCACTTTGTACCCTCCTCTCTTACACAACCGCAAACTGCCACAAAGCGGGCTGAGCACAGGGACATCAGACCCCACCCTGCAAGCGGAGAACAGGACGGGGACACCTCAGAAAGGCCTCTCTCCGTAATCCGGGGAGGGCCTGCTGGGAGGATCTGTTATCCTGGCTCCCTCGAGGTAATAGGAAATCAAATTATACAAAGCAATCATAGTTTATACGTTAAAATAGCTTGTGGGAATATTGCTGTGTGCTACATTTATCTAGTGCTTTAAAATAATTCTTATGTTTTATTTTACTATTTTATCTTGAGGTTGATGCTATGACATAGGTTTTTAAAAATCAGAAATTATCATTACTTTAAAAGTTTAAAAAAAGTTTTGGCGGGGTTCATCATTTCTGCAGCTCAGCTGTGAGGAGCTGCATTAGATCAGGTGATTGTTGCTGAGGCCCTTCTGGGGGGTGTTGAAGCCGGTCCCTCCACTTGAAGGCTCTCTATCCTCTTCTTGGTGTAGTGAACTCCTAGGCATTCTTCAAAACCTCAGTTAGAGAAGCATCACTTTTCCACAAAATGTTATAATGGCTGGCATGTGCTTCAGAATACTTCTGTAGGAGAGGGGGTTAGTAGGTGGGGACAAGAAGAAAGAAGACTGGTCATAGGTTATTAACAGTTGCATCTGATGGATCTGTGCATGGGAAGTTGGGGTTGGGGAAAGAATTAGGTTATTTCCCCATTCTCTCTACTTTTGCATGTTTGAACTTTTCCATAATAAAAAGTTAAAAGTATATGTATATAAATAAATATTTTAAAATAAAATACTTTAAAAACAAATTATATATAATAATAGTAACAATAATAGTAAACATTTTGGACCAGCACAAAGAATGGGGCAAATGACTCTTACTGGAAATGCTGAGAAAGGTAAATGTATGTATATTATAATCTCTGTGCTGGCCCAAATGTTGTTTTGTTGCTTGTTATTTTATATGTCTATCTTCCCTTTAGACTGTCAACTTTTTGTTTTGTTTTGTTAGTCTTCACCTAAGGATATTTTTCCATTGATCTTTTAGAGAGAGTGGAAGAGAGGGAAAGACAGAGAGAAACATCAATGTGAGAGAAACACACAGATTGGTTTGCCTCCTGCACATGCCTGACCAGGGCCCAGGCCAAGGAGGAGCCTGCGACCAAGGTACGTGCCCTGACCGGAATTGCCTTTGGTCCGCAGGGCGATGCTCTATCCACGGCGCCAAACCAGCTGGGGCTAACTTCTTTTTTGTTTTGTTTTTGCTAACTTTAGCCTGTCAACTTCTTGAATTCAGACCCTATTGTTCTGTATCATTTATCTATATACTAGAGGCCCGGTGCACAAAATTCATGCACAGGGAGGTGGACCCCTCAGCCCAGCCTGCACCCTCTCCAATCCGGGACCCCTCAGGGGATGTCAGACATCCCTCTCACAATCCTGGACCATTGGCTCCTAATTGCTCACCTGCCTGCCTGCCTGATTGCCCCTAACCACTTCTGCCTGCCAGCCTGATCACCCCTCACTGCCTCTGCGTGCCAGTCTGATTGCCCCTAACTGTCATCCCTGCTGGCCTGGTCACTCCCAATTACCCCCCGCCAGCCTAGTCACCCCTCACTGTCCCCCCTGCCAGCCTAATTGCCCCCAACTTCCCCCCCTGCTGGCCTAATCGCCCCCAACTGCACCCCCCCCCCAGCTGGCCTGGTCACCCCTAACTGCCGCTCCCTGCTGGCCTGGCCGCCTCTTACTGCACCCCCTGCTGGGCTGGTCACCCCCAACAGCCCCCTTCTGCCAGCCTGGTCACCCCTAACTACCCCCACCCCACCAGCCTGGTTGCCCCATGCAGCCTACTTGTTCAGTCGTTTGGTCATCCCTCACTAACCCCCCTGCCGGCCTGGTCATAGGCAGCCATATTTGTGAGGTTGTGATGGTCAATTTGCATATTACCCCTTTATTATATAGGCTCTTGGGACTTAGCACATTCTCCACTAATTGAGCAAATGCAAAATTGTCCCTAAATATATAGTTTGTTAACTTCTAATAGAAAATGGGACTATAGCCTTAGAGGACAGAAACATTTTGATGTTTAATGGCATGTAATAAGAGTGACATTGTAAACTCCCGTGTGGTTTCAAATTAGAGAGCAATAAACTCTTTCTTGAATCTGACTAATGAATAAAGAGCAAATCAAAAGATGGTCAAATGGCACACTGTGTGCTGAGTATCTATTGAAGGAGGCCTGTAGGCTACACCATCTTGCTCACAACTAAGCTAGCATTTGCAAAAAAGCTTTAGCAAAATATTTGAGCTACTGTCTCTCAAGCTTCTCTACAGCAGTGCTTCGGGCCAATTCCTAATAGGTGGGTGCTTCCGCTGGCCAGGAAGCTCCTTTCCCGTCAGCAAGTCACAAATGCAGGCTGGAGATGGACTGTGGGATACTGGCTAATTTGATTATCCTCCTGTTATCAGCTTTCTTCAAAATGCCATGGCAAAACTAATAGTAAGCCATGCAGACTTGCATATGGCTTCCTGTTCTCTGGCTTGCATATGGCTTCCTATTCTCTGTAGATTTATATGCAGGAATCCCACAGGCCTGAGGCAGGAATGTGATTTTAAATGGCAGACATTCTTTAAATGTCTGTGGACCCTGTCCCTTCGCTCCTCTGTCTCCAAATCTTCAAGCCACCCAATCTCCTAGTTGCCAGACTTGCCCTCCTCCAACCCTTCAGCCAAAGCAGCACAATAGAGTAACAATGCTTCTTATACTTGAATATGCACACAAATCATTTGAGATGCTGCTGAAATAAAGCTCTAGATTCAGCAGGTCTGGGTGGGGCCTGAGATTGTGCCTTTCTAACAAATTCCCAGATGCTACTTGCTGCTCCTGATCTGCAGACCACACTCTGAGCAACAAAGCTCCACAATAGGCATCAGCAGACTTCCTGTAAAGAGACAAATATCCCTAACAGGCTTGGCTCAGTGGGTAGAGTGTTGGCCTGTGGATGAAGGGTCCCAGGTTTGATTTCAGCCAAGGGCACATGCCTGGGTTGTGGGCTCAATCCCCAGTAGGGGGCATGCAGGAGGCAGCTAATCAATGATTCTCTCTTATCATTGACTAGAGGCCTGGAGCATGAAATTTGTGCAGGGGGTGAGGGCGGGGTCCCCTTGGGCTGGCCACAGCCGCAGGCGCCCGAGACTGCAGGCAGGCGGCTTCGCCCGGGCCAGCTTTGTCAGGAAGGACATATGGAAGGTTGTCTGGAAGATGTCCGGTCTAATTAGCATATTACCCTTTTATTAGTATAGATGTTTCTCTCCCTCTCCCTTCCTCTCTGAAATCAATAAAGAAATTGATTTTTTTTTTAAAAAGAGAGATAAATAGTAAAATTTAGGCTTGTGGGCAGTAGGTTCTCTGTTCACCCACATGATTCTGCCATTATAACATAAAATCAGGTGGATAGCCCTAGCCAGTTTGGCTCAGTGGATAGAGCATCAGCCTGCAGACCAAAGGGTCCCAGGTTGGATTCCAGTCAAGGGCACATACCTTGGTTGCAGGCTCCTGCCCAGACCAGGCCCTAGTCAGGGCTCCTGCAAGAGGCAACAAATTGATGTGTTTCTCTCACATCGATGTTTTTCTCTGTCTTTCCCTCTCTCTTCTACTCTCCCTAAAATTCTATGGGAAAATATCCACAGGTTTTGAAATAAAAATTAAAAATGAATAAATTGAATATAAATAAATAGGAATCTTTATATGGAAAAAAAAAAAAAGAAAGCTGAGAGCAAGTGTGGTTGAAATCTACTCTTAGTAGCTTTATAAAGAGTGAGCCAAACAGTAGTGATAACAACAACAAATGTGAATGTACCTCCATAGCCATTTATCAGGGGGAAATGCCTAAAATTATTTTCCATTTTTTGAAGAGTCAAGGGACTCCTGCTATTAGTACTAGTTAAAAACATTTACTAATAAATGAGATTTTCACACGTCTAAGAAAAACCCAGACTTGAGATAGTTAAAATAACCCCCATATACCTAAAAATGAGCTCTGCATGTGGATCTAAACTTAATTTCCCTGGTAGTGAAAAGGGTGCAGCCAAGGTAGCTGCTGTGGTTTTCAATTCTTGGGTGTAATTTCTCAAGAGCAGCTCAAGGGCGGCCGGCTGGCTCGGCGGTACCTTCTCCAGGGGCGGATTTAGCGGCTCCGTCTGTGCTCATGGGCAATTAGAGCCAGGTTTCAAGCACAGACTGAAAAATTAGTCTCTAGAGTCATGAGGGGAATTATCAAGGCCACTTGGCTCGAGGACCGAGTGCCTCGAGTGCCTGGGCCTGGAGTTTCTTTTCCCTTCGCCGGATGTGCCCGGCTGTCCATTGTCTGGGCTTTCTTCATTCATGCTGAGAGGACACAGTGCAGCGTTGCTGGAGAGCATGCAAATGACTCTAAGATCCTTCCCAACACAAGTTAGTATGCACCTGTTTTCCTGCTTCTGTTGATTAGAGAATCTGGTCTCGGATAGGCATTTTTCTTGTGTGTAAATATAGCACATAGTGCAGTTCCTTTTCATAACTAAGAGGCCTGGCTTCTTTAAGAGTGGAAAGAAGTGATTACCCAAGACCACTCTCTAAACTTGAGGGGATCTCTTCGGCTCTTTATTATTTGCTCCAGGGGAAACGGAGGTTGAGAAAACTGTGACCAGCTCAAAGATGCAGGGCCTGGCTTTCTCCTTGCCCCGTAGGGTTGTTAAAAATAGCAGTGGAATTATAAAGAGGAATCTCAGCCCTCCCGGAGAAAGAGGCCATACATAGCGCAGTGTGGTTTGTTCTTACAAAGCAAGACCGGACAGTGGCTCTTTCATCCCGGCAAGGCCCTCAGCTGCTTCCCTAACACAGGCTTCACAGTTGGTGGGACAAGATAGGATCAGCAAGAAAAAGAGAAAGATAGGGCAGAAGGGGAAAGAAACCTAGAGAAACTGGTTTAATTTGTGTGTGTGTGTGTGTGTGTGTGTTTTACTATTCTCAAAAAGTATGCCTAACAGTGAAGAAACAGAGAGCTATAACATCCAAAACCTACTCTCCCTCCTTTTAAGTGGTTTGGGGTGTTTCCCCCCAACAGATTTCTCCCTTCTCATACATATGGTTTTAAGTTTTCTCACTGGCTTAACATGGGCAAACCTGAAAATACAAAGTGTGTGTGTGTGTGTGTGTGTGTGTGTGTGTGTGTGTGTGTGTGTGTGTGTGTGTGTTTTGGGGAAATCTATCCACATCCCCATGAACTAAAGACAACCACTACTAACATTTTAGTATATCACTTTCTAGCATTTTCATACTAGAGAGGAAAAAAGAAACAAAAGAGGAAGGAAAATGAAATGGGAGGGACAAGGAAAACATTTACGTCATCGACAGCATTATTAAGTGCTGAGAGCTTCCTGCTGTCTGCGTAGGGAGGTCAGGTGCCCAGGACTCTCTCCGCGGAGCCAACTAAAAAAATGGAGGGTGAAAAGAAGGGAATTGTGTGTATTTGCATTTAGAAGTGATCTGTAATTTCTAACCCGGGGGGCTGATATTATTTACATGTCTAATCTGGAAACTCTTGCTTCCCCTAACAACCTGGAGTTCAAGGCTGCCCAAAAGCTACATCAAAGTGAAGTAATCGATGCTGAGAGCTCTTGGCAGCCGCTGTAGGGGAGCGTGTTAGTGTGAGTAAAGAATTGAGAGATGCCAACCGTTTTTTTCATGCTTGAATGTATATAGAATTACTCGGGAAGCTGGTTAAACGGGCAGGTTTCCAGGCCCTTCCCCAGAGATTGTATCCAATTGACCTGAGGTTGGGCAGGGCCCCAAAATGTGCATTGTTAGCCTGTATCCTGGGCAATACTCCTGTTATCCGTCGAAGGCCACACGTTGAGAAACACTGCATAGCATTAAAATTAGCAATCACTTAAGTGTAAGGAAGAATTTCTTTTTTATATAGGCAAAAGTTTACTTAGAAAGACACAGAGGTAGAAGAAGTGAGCCTAGAAGAAACAGGTTCAGGAAACAAGTTACAGAAGCAAGAGAAGAGCCCTCAGAGCTTGGGAGAAAAACAGAAAGAAAAGGTAAAGGTAACACGCCTTGGGGGGGGGAGGGGGGAGGGGGGAGGGGGGGAGGGGGGCGGCGAGGGGGGGAGTGGGAAAAGGTGTCAGCATGCTCCAGGTCCTGCTCCAACAGGGAGAGCGCCAGGAAGAATTTTTTTCAAGTGAAATAGAGTTAGAATTTTGACCGCAGGACTTTTCAGGGCCTTTACTAAATAATGCTCACTATTAATATCCCAGTGGGGATAGTATGCCAAATTTCCCAGATTTATTTCCCCAAGAAAGCCTTTTTTCTCCCCCAAGGAACATCTTTGCATTAACGTTCTGTGGAACATACTTGGCATTGCTGGTTTATTTCAGAATCACTTTCTTTTGGATACTCCAGTAACGAAACATAAGGAGAATCAAAATGTCCTCTTTCGTTGGTTTCTGTAAATACGCCATTCTCTAACCCAGTGGTTCTCAACCTTCCTAATGCTGCGACCCTTTAATACAGTTCCTCATGTTGTGGTGACCCCCAATTTCATTGTTACAAATTGAACATAATTAAAGCATAGTGATTAATCACAAAAACAATATGTAATTATTGTTTTAGGGGTCTTAGGTGACCCCTGTGAAAGGGTCGTTCAACCCCCAAAGGGGTCGCGACCCACAGGTTGAGAACCGCTGCTAACCTATCAAATAAAGTCAGCATGGTACTGAACTATGGAAATTCCAGTGTGGTCATTGTAGGAAGAATATATTTTAGATGAATAGGAAAGAGGTTTTACATTTCTTGCTAAACCTTGTGGGGTGGTAGCAAAAGGCTTTGGAATTGATCAGATTTCCCTCCAGTGTGTTACTAGTTGCAGATCTGTAAAAGTCTAATGTCTCAGAATCTTTGTTTCCTCACAGGCAAACTGGGGACGATAATGCCTATCACACTAAGAGGCACTTTTGTAAAGATTAAATGAGACAGCATTTGTAAAGCACCTGGGATACAATAACCCAATGTTAAATTCCCCTTATCAAAGTTCATCTGTTTGTAAATAGTTTACTGAAAAAGTGGATACACTGGTAAAGACTCTATTTTAGTGGTGAAACTTTCATTTCTTTTAGGATCAGACAGCAAAAGAGAAGTCAGATGGGAGGGATATTTCAATTTTATGTATATGACAGTTGAAGTTTTTGCTATAATGTTATCACTTTCCTTATTATTATAATGCCTCCGTTTAAAAATGTAAATAATGGAATTCCTAACAGTCTATATTTTACAGATGAACTAGAAAAAGGTTTACTAACAATGTAAATAAAATTGAAACTAAAATTCATTCCTTTGTGAGAACAAACACTGATTTATTGAGGTTTACATAAAAGGTGGTTAACTTCTTGGAATAACTACCCAATGTCTTTATTTCTAACAATAAAAGGCTGTTAGGATTTCATGGGTTTACAAAAAGCAATGTTGGGGAAGGATTGCTTCCCATCTTCCCAAGATGCCATTGAAAGATATTTTTATTTGTATTTTGGAATAATCTTAGATTTACAGAAAATTTGCAAAGAGAATACAGAGAGTTCCCATATACTCATATTCAATAGAAGATTTACTTTTAAAAATAACCTAAGCACTTTGTTGTACATGAACATTAATCACAACATTCTAGTAACATAATCTTGATGACTTCGTTGTTTTGCTGGCGAACCGAGGCTGGGTTTTCTTTCTCCTTGTTCTCTCTGTACCAAAGTTATCATTTCCTAACCCCACTATATCTCAGGACAAAGCTCTGTAGGGGATGATAATGTTCTCAGCACCCTTCATTCTAACTCCTGGGGGTTTTGGCATGTAACAATAGGTAGGTGATTAAATACCTTGGTGGCAGCTTGGCGTTGACCCATAAATGATGCTAGCATTGCTGACCTCCATGGACCTCAATTAAAGGAGCTAACACTTAAGATCTAAGTGGGAGGCATCCTGGTTCCTTCCCATTCTTCCATAAAGAACCCTTAGAGGTCTTTTGTCATGTCTTCTGGGGACTAGAAATAAATCATTTCTGCAGATCATTTAAGGATTTACATCCTTCAATAAAAATCTATGCTGCGCTGGTGTGGCAGCTCAGTTGGTTAGAATATCATCTGGATACACAAAGGTTGTGGGTTTGATCCCCAGTCGGGGCACATAGAAAAATCAACCAATGAATGCATAAATAAGTGGAACAACAAATTGATGTCTCTCTCTCTCTCTTTTCCCTTTCCTCTCTCTCAAATCAATAACACACACAGAGACACACACACACACACAGTCTTGTAAATCAGGTTGTCTGGTATGAACTTCTTACATCAGCATGGCTTTTGGCCAACGCACATTATTCCCATTATATTGATTCTAGCAATCGCCATTAGTATAGATCATTGAATTAGGAAGTAAATACGTTATTTTTCCCATGTTAACTCTTTATTCCCTTAATGGAGGAGCTTGCACTCAATAAAATGAGTGGTGGAAGGAGGAAAGAAATTGCTTTGGAGCCAAGCAGTCACTTGCAACTTGCCACTTTGAACAACTTAATTTCTCATAGCCCCAGTTTCCTCACCTGTGAAATGGTTACACTAACTATCTCATTTGATAGTTGTAAGTGACAGGATTTGGAACATGCCAGTCCAACGTGTGGCACTTTGGCATATTGAATATTTTAAACTGAAGAAATGTGAGACCTCCGCTTTCTTCCCTGAAGCAGGTCGGAAGACCCTCTTGTGAGAAGTGCCTTCCCTATACTTGATGGGAAAGAGCATCTTCCCCTCCAAAGACAGAGATACTGAGAGAACCGGAGTGAACAGGCCTTGCCGAGTTTCCCCTGGTTCATTGCCCTTGTCCATGCCTCTTTGTCCTGTGATTTTCCCACAACTTCCCACTCTCCAAAACACTCAGGCTCAGCCATCACTTTGGGTCTTCATTTCCTTACCAAAGCCCCTGGGTCACATAAAATTCTGTTCGATAACTCTATACACGTTTCTTCTGTTACTCTGACTTTTCTCAGTCCAATTTACAGGCCTGCAGCCCAAGAACCTAAATGGGTAGTAGGAAACATAATTTTTTGCTCCTCTATATCAGGACAAAAATGACATAACATATAATTCAGTGACTTGTAGGAAATGGGTGTTCTCAAGGAATTAATAAATCCATTATGGTTTCTTGTATATTCATTTTGTCTTTCCCACTGAAATGCAAGCTCCTCTAAGGTACAGTAGTTCTTTTGTGTGTCCACAAAACTAGCACAGTACTGAATAGGAAATAAATTCCAATTGACTATATTACTGTGCTCCCATCCTCCAAGTTTCCAACCAGTTTGAATTTTAATAAAAGCTACTTGTGAGGTGATATTGACTCACTAAGCTCTCAAACAGTTGCAACATAAACCACACAAACTGAGTAAAGTTTCATCTCAAAAACAACAACAGCAGCAATAAAAACTCTAACTATTTAATGAGGTTATTACAAAACTACTCTTCGTGTACTGGAATAGTTCAGCACTGAAGATAAAGTTAAGTGATTAAGTGGAACAAACTGTGACTGCATTTGGAGGTAAAGAAGATGAGATCATGCTTAATATGTGACCAGAAGTGTGAGTGACTTCAGAAGGAGCTTTTGGAAAAGAATAATTAGCAAGACTGTTAATTAAAGTGCCATCTGTAGTCTCAAAGAATAATAACTGGTTAGCCTGAGTAAGATAATGGTTTTTGATCTGTCCTTTTACTATTTAAACATGAGTGGGACTTGACATTCTAAAAAAATGTAATGACTGTTCACAAATTGTGAAACTCAATGGGCCTAAATGAGCTATAAAGACCTCAGTGCAAACAAAAATTAGTAAAGAGCAGAGGTAATGAAACTGCGATGGCCCACAGGCTGAATCCGGCTGTTTTTGTTGGGCCTGAGAGCTAAGAAAGGTTTTTATGGGTTTTTTTTTTAAAAAATATATTTTTATTGATTTCAGAGAGGAAGGGCAAGAGAGAGAGAAGTAGAAACATCAATGATGAAAGAGAATCACTGACTGGCTGCCTTCTGCACACCTTCCACCAGGGACCGAGCACAGAACAGGCATGTGCCCTTGACTGGTATCGAACCCAGGACCCTTCAGTCCGCAGGCCCACGCTCTATCCACTGAGCCAAACCAGTCAGGGATAAGAAAGGTTTTAACATTTTTAAATAGTTGAAAACAAATGTTTTAAAAGGTTAAAATTTTATGACGTGAAAATTATATGAAATTCTAGTTTCGTATTGAGACACAGCCACACCCAATCATTTACATGTTGTCTATGGCTGCCAGGGAATGACAGTGGCAGAGCTGAGTATGTGCTTGCAACAGACACCACATGGCCAGCAAAGCCGAAAATATTCACTAGAAAAAGTTTGCATAGGTTACAGTAGGAGTTCAAATTGAGCTCAGTAAATGACTTGAAGTAAAATATATTATTCTTAATACATCATTGATGCTTTCTATTGAATTTTATTGAATCAAAAAGGATTCTGCTTATTTCTACGTGGCCTTAAAGGGAGGGAAGCGCCTGTGGCCCATCACTGGGCACTTTGAGGTGCAACAGGGCCTATGAGTTTCAAAGATGTATGAAGGTTGTCCTGACAAATGTTTTCCAAAAACTTGTCACAGAGGATGGCTGTGAAAAAAGTCACTAGAAGCACAACTGCATGTAATGAGCATATATGTAGCTGCAGATGAATGCTCAAGCCCTTAGCTAAGTGTTATACCTTAAAACTTCTTTATTGCTTCACGTGTGGCATGCAACCTTTTAGAAGGAAAAATGAAGAAATGACCCAGAAGATATGAATAGAAGCAAATGATGAAAATTAATGTTATTTGACATTCATCACCTCACAATAAATTATGTAGAAAAAAAAAAGGATTCTATACAACAAATTGTTTTCATACTATTTGATATCTGAGGACACACTCCCATTTTTCTTCATTCTCACACAATTTCTTCACTTCTGACACCAGATTTGTAGGTGTTCCTGACACTAGCCGAGTGTCCTGCAATTCAGTTCAGCTCTGACACTACCTGCCAAGGGTTAGCGTCAGGTCCTACAAGACTACCCCCGGCTTCAGATGCCTATCGCCTAGTCAGATTGTCACTTCTGACCGGCCAGCCGGAAGGGTTCTTACAACCCCTCCATGGGGGTGATCATTTGTTAGATGCTCACAGAACTTAGGAAAACACTTATGTTTACTGGTTTATTACAAAGGATATATAGTAAAGGAGACAGATGGACAGCCAGGCAAAGAAATGCAAACAGCTGGACACAGGGAACTTCCATGGCCTCTCCAGACACACCACCCTCCCAGCTTTTCCAAGTGCTCAGCAATCCAGAAGCTCTTCAAACCCCGTACTTTCTGGATTTTTATGAAGACTTCATCGTGATGATGGATGATCATTAACTCAATCTCCAGCCCCTCTGTCCTTCCCAGAGGATGGAGAATGGGGCCAAATGTCTAAGTTTCTAACCATGGCTTAGTCTTTCAATCCATAAGCCACCAAGAGTAGCCTCATTAGTACGTAAGACACTCACCCTAGCTGGTTTGGCTCAGTGGATAGAGTGTCGGCCTGCATACCAAAGGGTCCTGGGTTCAATTTTGGTTGGCCCGAGTCCTGCTTGGGGCTTGTGCAGGAGGCAACCAATCGATGTGTTTCTCTCACATTGATATTCCTGTCTTTCCCTCCCTCTTCCACTCTCTAAAAAGCAATCGAAAAATATCCTCGGGTGAGGATTTAAAAAAAAAAAAAAAAAGAAGAACATAAAGCACTCTTATCACCAAGGGATTTAGGAGCTGCACCAGGAACCAGAGGCCCAGACCAACACATAGGTTTTCCGCTATTTCACACTTGGTATCTACATGTTTATATGATTGACTTGCATGCAGGCTACAATGTAGTATGTATTTCATGCATAGTCATATCACCAGCACTTAGAATATGGTAAGATTAGTCCCCAATGCCAGGTAAATGAAAATGCCTTCCTGAAAAGCTATAAAACATAACTTTTAAGAATCTAATATTTGCCAAAACTGGTTTGGCTCAGTGGATGGAGCGTCAGCCTGCAGACTGAAGGGTCCCAGGTTCGATTCCGGTCAAGGGCATGTACCTGGGTTGCGGGCACATCCCCAGTGGGGGATGTGCAGGAGGCAGCTGATCGATGTTTCTCTCTCATCGATGTTTCTAACTCTCTATCTCTCTCCCTTCCTCTCTGTAAAAAAATCAATAAAATATATTTTAAAAAATGAATCTAATATTAAAAATGCTCTTTCTGGTAGAAAAATAGAGGTTACCAGAGCCTGGCGGGGGCTGGGGGGGGGGGGGAATTGTCATTTAATGGATACAGCGGTTTTGTTGGCGATGATAGAAAATTTTTAGGTATAGATAGTAGTGATTATTTCCCAGCATTGTGAATGTATTTAATGCCACTGAATTGTACACTTATGGATAGTTAAAGTATAAATATATTGTTTTGTATTTTTACCACAATAAACCCTACACACATATACCCCCAAAAATCTCTTTCTGGGTTCTTTCCAAAGCTTGATTATTTTCCATAAGGAATAGATTTTCTACCTGACCCTGTACTTTGTGTTTAGCACAGAAGGGAGAAAAAATATTTGACCTCTTCGAGCACATTTTTATGGTTATTTTATTCTATCTTGAGGTCGTAATCAATTAGTCTTCAATTCTCAAACTCAAACTTCACAACTACAAACCATAAAACAAGTCAACACCAGGACAAACAAACAAACTACCCACCCAATAAGTAAGTCAGGAACCTGGAGGAGTGAAGCTGTGGTGAGAACTGTAAGTATCTCCTTCCTCCCACTGGATTCTAAGAACTTCCTTCCCACCATTGTTTGTTAGAAAGGGCCTATTTCAGCTATTTGGGCCTGAAAACTGATAATGTGACTTCCAGCAACATAGTCATTATTTAAAAATCTCACCAAAACATGACCAAATACTCAATGGGTTAAATTAAACTAAGTACACATGGGCAGTGTGTATTTTGTGCACACTCTGCCAAAGATAAACACAGCTGGACGCTAATTAAAGTGCTAAGGACAGATTTTAATCAGTAATATATCATTGTAATAGGGAACAGTCCAGTGTAAACTGAACTCAACTTCGATTTATACAGAGGTGACTGGGCATTTTAAGGGGAGAATGAAGGAATAGGTGGGGTGAGTAAGGGCTCAGTAGCGTCAGGGAAATGAAAAACATGGGGAGGGTATGGGCCCCTGTGAAAACCGCCTGGGTTTGTTCACTGGCACTTATGGAAGTTAACAAACTTCCTACCATGTCACACCTCCACCCTCATGACCTAATCACCCCACACCGGCCCCACTCCCAATACCATCAGGCTGGGGACTGGATTCCACCATGTACATTGTAGGGGACGCACTCAGTCCATAGTAGTTACCACACAATTTAAGGCTTCCCTTTCCATCCATTTCTCTATCTACAAGATGACATAAGTGTGAATCTTATTATAATGTGTTGAAAGTCATCATTATTAAGACAGGCACTTGCCTAATACAGGCCACATCACTCCTCTGCTCGAAATCCTGTCCTGGCCCTCTGCCTCATCTGGAGTAAAAGTCCGTCTTTATAATTAGCCATAAACCCACGTGACCTCCTTTTCCTCTCCATTCTCCCCCTGGCCACCTCTCCATTCCCGCCTCAGGGGCTCCTGCTTTCTGTTCTCTGGCTGCAATGTGCTTGCTCTGCTCCACATGGCTTGCTCATAGGTCCTAGGTCGTATTATTAGAGAAGCCTTCCGTGAACATCCTATAAACACACTCTAGCCCAGTGGTTCTCAAAGTATGCTCCTGGACCACAGCATCAGCATCACATGGGAACTTGTTAAAAATACAAATTCTTAACGCTTCCTTTCAGGGAATACACTGATGATTTAAAAAAACAAAACATAAAACCCACCTCTCCCCATGAGGCTAATAATCTTTCCAGCCTGGTGTTTATTTAGACTTTGTCAGAAACCATAGTAACAATCTCAAAAGAGCTGAGGAAAAAACACTGAAACTTAGGGTTCATCTGGTCCGACCCCCTCATTCTACAGATGAGGAGAAATGAATGCAGAAAAACGGTGGGACCTGCCCCCAGCCAGTCCGTGGCCCCGAACCTAAGTCCTCAGAGGTTGTTCTCCCCCCACACACACTCTCTCGCTGCAGTGCTCCTGATAACCTGCAATTTACCCACACTCTCCTCAGATCTGTTCAGTTTCACATCTTCACCATGCTGCGTTATCAGGACGTTCGTTTATAACCTGATAATTTATAACCACTGCAGAAAAGCTACGGTTAGTCAAATGGGCATCGATATAAACTCTGTTAACTGCTTTAGTCTATAATAAGCATGATTTTTCATTTCAAAATGAAAATAACTTATATTCCTATACTTATATGATAAAAGGTTGATTACTACGTGCTTATATAAAAAGCTTTTATTCCTACCACCTAGACACTTAAAATGTTCAGAGTATATATTTCCAGACATTTTACATTAAAAAAGTAATACAGCCCAACTGGCATGGCTCAGTGGTTGAGTGTCGACTTACAAATTAGGAGGTCAAGGTTTGATTCCCAGTCAGGGCACATGCCTGGGTTGCAGGCTCAATCCCCAGTAGGGGGCATGCAGGAGGCAGCCAATCAATGATTCTCTCTCATCGTTGATGTTTCTATCTCTCTCTCCCTTTCCCTTCCTCTGCAAAATCAATAAAAATATTTTTTTTAAAAAAACTGTATCACTAAAGTTCTGTTTAGTTAGAAAAAAAAGTAATACGTATAGGGGGAATAAATGGTGATGGGGAAAAAATAAAGGGGAAAAAGAATTAAAAGTAATACACATTCTTTCCCCCCAAATTCAAACCTGACAAATATGTATAAAGTACAAAATAAAAATACCCCTTCTTACCTCTGCCCTTTCAGAGAGCAGAACTCGGAGATGGCCCCCAAGAGTTCCTGTCTTGGTGTATAGGCCTCCATAGTCCCTGAGACTGTGACGATGATGGACTTTACCCTCATGGTTGGGTTATTACACAACACAGTACAATCAACCTTGACATAGGAAATTATCTGAGTGGCCTTGATCTAATCACATGCAGGTGATTAGATCCCCTAAAATCAAAGAGGGTTTTTTCTGGATGATGACAGAAGAGGAAGTGAGAGGTTTGAAGTGTGAGGAGATTAGGCACACTCGAAGATGGAAGGAAATTCCAAGAGTCTTAGGAACTCTGTGTCAGACACTGGGAGAAATGTCAAATGTGTATTTCTTATTATAAATCACAGCATCACAGCAGCCTGAATGGGCTTGGAAGTGGGTTCTTCCCCATCGCCCTCCGAGGAGAATGCAGCCTGGCTGACAACCTGATTTCAGCCTGTGTTCACGGAGCAGAGAACCAGGCACCCTGGGCCAGACTCCTAACCTACAGAGACTGTGACATAATCGTGTTAGTTTGAAGTCGCTGAGTTTGTGGTGGTTTGTTACACAGCAATAGAAAACGAATAAAAACCCAATCCTACTTCTGGGGAGGTAATTACTTTACATACTTTTAGATTATTTGAAAATATCCCTTTCCAGATATTTTAATTCATAGATAAGTATATATTTAAATGAGATCATTGCTATTATTTGCATCATGTTTTCTTCATTTAATATACTGCCAGCATCTTTCCATGTAGCCCTTGGGTATGTTTTATAAAACAGATTTCTAGAATCTTTGTCAAGGTGTATGCCACTTAAAATTTTGGAAGAGACTGTCAAATTGCCTTAAAAAGGAAAAAAAAAAAAAGACTACATTGATTCCCAGTCCCACCAAAAATATAATGAGTCCCTACTTCCCTACATTCCCTCCTTTACTGGATATTCTCGCTCTTAGTAATGTTCCCTGCCCACTGGTATTTTTTTATAGCCAACAAACTTATAGAGTCGAGTAAAAACTAACCGCTATAGTCTGTTTTTGTTTATTAAGCATTATTGAAAGTCTAGGAATGTAACTTAATAGTGATCTTTATACTTAAATGCACATAAAGCAGGGTACAACTACTGAAATTTGGCCTACCGATTGACTAAGCAAGTGTTGTTTCTAGGCATAAATATCTATTTTGGAAGACTTTCAAACTTTTCCTGAGTTTTGGCAGGATATCTTTTAAAATCAATTTGCATTAACTTTTTTAAACCTCAGAAACCCAAAACATTTTTTTTTTAAATCTCTCCTATTTCTTACTTGAATTACTTAAAAGTCCAAAAGCATGGTCAGCCAAAACTCGTAAACAACCAAGGAGTCCTTCAGACATCTTGCTATAAACACCTGTGTGCTGGTATTTGTGTGGACATGTTTTCAACTCTCCCAGGACTGTTTAGTTTCTATTATCCATTCCTGAAATTTAATGAGATTGCACAGCCAGTCATCAAGTAGGATTACACTGCCAATAAAGTGTAACTCAAAGAATAAGTATTACTTCGCCTGCTCGTCCCTCTGTGGAAATGGGAAATGGTTCTCAGCGGAAGACCCTCTGAAAAATGACATATTCTAGAGAGAACTGACCCTGCGCCTGCCTGCCTGGCTGAAGAGGAAAGTACCTCCTATCCCATTCTGGGTCTGGAGAAATGTCCTTCAACATTTGCCCTCAATTTAGCATTTAACTGGTTTTCAAGTCTTAAATTCATTCCACAAGCATTTGCTAGTATAAGTGTGTCCTAATCAGTGTTTGAGGTTGTCAGGATGGACTTGGGGCTTTCCACAATAAAGCCTTAAACTGTGTGTCCAACTCTGTTTATTCTGGAACAGGGCTTCTCAACCCCAGCACTACTGACATGTTGAGCTAGAATCACACATAATTCTTTGTTGTATGGGCCTGTCCTGAGCACTGTAAGGTATTTCCCCATCGCCCTCTGAGGAGAATGCAGCCTGGCTAACAACTTGAATAGGCCTCTGCCTAGTCAATGCCTGTAGCGTCCCCAAGTCATGACAATAAAAACTGTCTAGGCCCTGGCTGGGTAGCTCAGTTGGTTAGAGCATCATCCTGATAGGCCAAGGTTGCAGGTTCGATCCCTGGTCAGGGCATATACAGGAATCAACCAAGGAATGCATAAACAAGTCAATGTTTTTTGTTTTTTCTCTTTCTCACTCTCTCTCTTTCTCTCTCTCTCTCTCTCTTAAATCAATAAATTAAAACAAAGTAAATTAAAATAATCTTTTAAAAATGTCTCCAGACATTGATAATTATTTCCTGGGAGAGGCGGGTGAACTCACCCCTGTTTGAGAACCAGTGTTCTAGAAAAACACAGGATTATTGAATTTTCCTTAAACAAACCATGAATTTACATATATTGAATTACTGCTTTCCAACCTTGATGACAGTACAAATCCTTTACACTTTAAAGGCCCATATCCTCTGTGAGGGTTGCCCAGGCACAGGGAATCCAGCAGTAAACCATATATGTATATAACAGCTTTCTCGAGGCCTATGTGGCTGTGGGTAGGGAGGGATTACTACGTGTATAAGTACATGCTAAAACAAGTAACCCGAAGGAAGACAGTAAAGAAATGTGGTTCTATAAACACTTATGCAAAGGAATCGTCGTAGTTTTGGGGGACAAGGGAGCAGAATGTGTGAGGAGAGGGTCAGGGCATGCTGCTCTGTGATGGTGACAGAGGGAGATCTGAGGGACCACTCAGCTTTAAAAGAAGTGAGTGGCTCACCCAGGCCCTAGTTAGTGGATCCCCGGACACTTTTTTTCTGCAGGAATTGATAATCTAAGGGAGAGGGTCATATCAAGAGTACTTTCCATGTGGCAAATGACAGCAAGACATTGCAAAATGGATGGAGAAGCACAGAGAGCCTTTAGCCAGGTCTGGGGGGTTCAGGAAACTCCTCTAGAGAACGTCGCTCTCACTTCCCAGGTGTAGAAACTGATCCTCATGCACGTGCCCAAGACACAGAGCTCATGGGAAACAGACCTGATTCAATCCCAAGCCTCCAACCCCAATTCCACGTTCTTTCCACTCTTCAGCTTCCTCCCTGCAGCCCTTTGCTCATTTCTCCTCTTTAGCACTGACTTCATCCAACGCGTGTTGCATGGCAACACTTCCCATAATCTGGGACAGTGCCGGGAGCCGGTCCATCCTTGCTGTTTCAAGGGACCCGGCATATATGGAATACTGTTCTTAATATGTTTGCTCACCTTCTTGGCACTGTGTTTTAACCAAGGTCACCTCTCCGAGAAAGGTTGTTTCCCCAGGTAGGGATTTTCCCCTGAAGTTAGGGAGGGAATAAAACCTTTTAACTAAATGCCAGGCGGGTAATTAATCACTTTAACTACAAACAATCATGCTTAAGCTGCATAATCTTTACTCCCTGGAATGGAGATAAGAAACGCCCTAACCTTTGTAATAGAGATTGATAGGATTGAATCAACTGGTATAAATACAGATGTAACAAGACAGA